>NW_028276027.1:0-25726 GCF_052056855.1 Sturnus vulgaris
TAACACGTCTCTGTCCTGGCACATTTGCGTGTGCGATACTTCCCTCCGGGTCTTCGGGCCTTGCGAAGCCCCGTGTACTGCGAGCGCTGCTACTCGCAGCTCAGAAGGACCGTGGAGCTAGCGGCGAATTCGGAGAGCTCTTCGCTGCACTGCCGCCGCTCTGCAAGCGGCTTCGTTCTTCGCCTTCTGCCGTCCGGCGAGAGCTGAACTCCGGCGGTCAGTTGCAGCTCTGCCCAACAGCGTGTTCTCAGTTCTGCGGGGCAAGCACGCCCTCTTGCCTTGGCCCCGAGAGCAAAGTCCCCGAGCGGAGCACTCGACTCAGTGCAATGCACCCGAAGGACGCTCTCGCTCGTCTTTCAAGGAGCGATTCCTAACAGCAGAAGCAGCAGAGGCACAAACTGCATGACGAGAAGGGACAACGTAGAACACGTCTCTGTCCTGGCACATTTGCGTGTGCCATACTTCCCTCCGGGTCTTTCGGGCCTTGCGAAGCCCCGTGTACTGCGAGCGCTGCTACTCGCAGCTCAGAAGGACCGTGGAGCTAGCGGCGAATTCGGAGAGCTCTTCGCTGCACTGCGCCGCTCGCAAGCGCTTCGTTCTTCGCCTTCTGCCGTCCGGCGAGAGCTGAACTCCGGCGGTCAGTTGCAGCTCTGCCCAACAGCGTGTTCTCAGTTCTGGCGGGCAAGCACGCCCTCTTTGCCTTGGCCCCGAGAGCAAAGTCCCGAGCGAGCACTCGACTCAGTGCAATGCACCCGGAAGGACGCTCTCGCTCGTCTTTCAAGGAGCGATTCCTAACAGCAGAAGCAGCAGAGGCACAAACTGCATGACGAGAAGGGACAACGTAGAACACGTCTCTGTCCTGGCACATTTGCGTGTGCCATACTTCCCTCCGGGTCTTCGGGCCTTGCGAAGCCCCGTGTACTGCGAGCGCTGCTACTCGCAGCTCAGAAGGACCGTGGAGCTAGCGGCGAATTCGAGAGAGCTCTTCGCTGCACTGCGCCGCTCGCAAGCGGCTTCGTTCTTCGCCTTCTGCCGTCCGGCGAGAGCTGAACTCCGGCGGTCAGTTGCAGCTCTGCCCAACAGCGTGTTCTCAGTTCTGCGGGCAAGCACGCCCTCTTGCCTTGGCCCCGGGAGCAAAGTCCCGAGCGAGCACTCGACTCAGTGCAATGCACCCGGAAGGACGCTCTCGCTCGTCTTTCAAGGAGCGATTCCTAACAGCAGAAGCAGCAGAGGCACAAACTGCATGACGAGAAGGGACAACGTAGAACACGTCTCTGTCCTGGCACATTTGCGTGTGCCATACTTCCCTCCGGGTCTTCGGGCCTTGCGAAGCCCCGTGTACTGCCGAGCGCTGCTACTCGCAGCTGAGAAGGACCGTGGAGCTAGCGGCGAATTCGGAGAGCTCTTCGCTGCACTGCGCCGCTCGCAAGCGGCTTCGTTCTTCGCCTTCTGCCGTCCGGCGAGAGCTGAACTCCGGCGGTCAGTTGCAGCTCTGCCCAACAGCGTGTTCTCAGTTCTGCGGGCAAGCACGCCCTCTTGCCTTGGCCCCGAGAGCAAAGTCCCGAGCGAGCACTCGACTCAGTGCAATGCACCCGGAAGGACGCTCTCGCTCGTCTTTCAAGGAGCGATTCCTAACAGCAGAAGCAGCAGAGGCACAAACTGCATGACGAGAAGGACAACGTAGAACACGTCTCTGTCCTGGCACATTTGCGTGTGCCATACGTCCCTCCGAGTCTTCGGGCCTTACGAAGCCCCGTGTACTGCGAGCGCTGCTACTCGCAGCTCAGAAGGACCGTGGAGCTAGCGGCGAATTCGGAGAGCTCTTCGCTGCACTGCGCCGCTCGCAAGCGGCTTCGTTCTTCGCCTTCTGCCGTCCGGCGAGAGCTGAACTCCGGCGGTCAGTTGCAGCTCTGCCCAACAGCGTGTTCTCAGTTCTGCGGGCAAGCACGCCCTCTTGCCTTGGCCCCGAGTGCAAAGTCCCGAGCGAGCACTCGACTCAGTGCAATGCACCCGGAAGGACGCTCTCGCTCGTCTTTCAAGGAGCGATTCCTAACAGCAGAAGCAGCAGAGGCACAAACTGCATGACGAGAAGGGACAACGTAGACCACGTCTCTGTCCTGGCACATTTTCGTGTGCGATACTTCCCTCCGGGTCTTCGGGCCTTGCGAAGCCCCGTGTACTGCGAGCGCTGCTACTCGCAGCTCAGAAGGACCGTGGAGCTAGCGGCGAATTCGGAGAGCTCTTCGCTGCACTGCGCCGCTCGCAAGCGGCTTCGTTCTTCGCCTTCTGCCGTCCGGCGAGAGCTGAACTCCGGCGGTCAGTTGCAGCTCTGCCCAACAGGGTGTTCTCAGTTCTGCGGGCAAGCACGCCCTCTTGCCTTGGCCCCGAGTGCAAAGTCCCGAGCGAGCACTCGACTCAGTGCAATGCACCGGAAGGACGCTCTCGCTCGTCTTTCAAGGAGCGATTCCTAACAGCAGAAGCAGCAGAGGCACAAACTGCATGACGAGAAGGGACAACGTAGACCACGTCTCTGTCCTGGCACATTTGCGTGTGCGATACTTCCCTCCGGGTCTTCGGGCCTTGCGAAGCTCCGTGTACTGCGAGCGCTGCTACTCGCAGCTGAGAAGGACCGTGGAGCTAGCGGCGAATTCGGAGAGCTCTTCGCTGCACTGCGCCGCTCGCAAGCGGCTTCGTTCTTCGCCTTCTGCCGTCCGGCGAGAGCTGAACTCCGGCGGTCAGTTGCAGCTCTGCCCAACAGCGTGTTCTCAGTTCTGCGGGCAAGCACGCCCTCTTGCCTTGGCCCCGGGAGCAAAGTCCCGAGCGAGCACTCGACTCAGTGCAATGCACCCGGAAGGACGCTCTCGCTCGTCTTTCAAGGAGCGATTCCTAACAGCAGAAGCAGCAGAGGCACAAACTGCATGACGAGAAGGGACAACGTAGAACACGTCTCTGTCCTGGCACATTTTCGTGTGCGATACTTCCCTCCGGGTCTTCGGGCCTTGCGAAGCTCCGTGTACTGCGAGCGCTGCTACTCGCAGCTGAGAAGGACCGTGGAGCTAGCGGCGAATTCGGAGAGCTCTTCGCTGCACTGCGCCGCTCGCAAGCGGCTTCGTTCTTCGCCTTCTGCCGTCCGGCGAGAGCTGAACTCCGGCGGTCAGTTGCAGCTCTGCCCAACAGCGTGTTCTCAGTTCTGCGGGCAAGCACGCCCTCTTGCCTTGGCCCCGAGAGCAAAGTCCCGAGCGAGCACTCGACTCAGTGCAATGCACCCGGAAGGACGCTCTCGCTCGTCTTTCAAGGAGCGATTCCTAACAGCAGAAGCAGCAGAGGCACAAACTGCATGACGAGAAGGGACAACGTAGAACACGTCTCTGTCCTGGCACATTTTCGTGTGCGATACTTCCTCCGGGTCTTCGGGCCTTGCGAAGCCCCGTGTACTGCGAGCGCTGCTACTCGCAGCTGAGAAGGACCGTGGAGCTAGCGGCGAATTCGGAGAGCTCTTCGCTGCACTGCGCCGCTCGCAAGCGGCTTCGTTCTTCGCCTTCTGCCGTCCGGCGAGAGCTGAACTCCGGCGGTCAGTTGCAGCTCTGCCCAACAGCGTGTTCTCAGTTCTGCGGGCAAGCACGCCCTCTTGCCTTGGCCCCGAGAGCAAAGTCCCGAGCGAGCACTCGACTCAGTGCAATGCACCCGGAAGGACGCTCTCGCTCGTCTTTCAAGGAGCGATTCCTAACAGCAGAAGCAGCAGAGGCACAAACTGCATGACGAGAAGGGACAACGTAGAACACGTCTCTGTCCTGGCACATTTCCGTGTGCGATACTTCCCTCCGGGTCTTCGGGCCTTGCGAAGCCCCGTGTACTGCGAGCGCTGCTACTCGCAGCTCAGAAGGACCGTGGAGCTAGCGGCGAATTCGGAGAGCTCTTCGCTGCACTGCGCCGCTCGCAAGCGGCTTCGTTCTTCGCCTTCTGCCGTCCGGCGAGAGCTGAACTCCGGCGGTCAGTTGCAGCTCTGCCCAACAGCGTGTTCTCAGTTCTGCGGGCAAGCACGCCCTCTTGCCTTGGCCCCGGGAGCAAAGTCCCGAGCGAGCACTCGACTCAGTGCAATGCACCCGGAAGGACGCTCTCGCTCGTCTTTCAAGGAGCGATTCCTAACAGCAGAAGCAGCAGAGGCACAAACTGCATGACGAGAAGGGACAACGTAGAACACGTCTCTGTCCTGGCACATTTGCGTGTGCGATACTTCCCTCCGGGTCTTCGCGCCTTGCGAAGCTCCGTGTACTGCGAGCGCTGCTACTCGCAGCTGAGAAGGACCGTGGAGCTAGCGGCGAATTCGGAGAGCTCTTCGCTGCACTGCGCCGCTCGCAAGCGGCTTCGTTCTTCGCCTTCTGCCGTCCGGCGAGAGCTGAACTCCGGCGGTCAGTTGCAGCTCTGCCCAACAGCGTGTTCTCAGTTCTGCGGGCAAGCACGCCCTCTTGCCTTGGCCCCGAGAGCAAAGTCCCGAGCGAGCACTCGACTCAGTGCAATGCACCCGGAAGGACGCTCTCGCTCGTCTTTCAAGGAGCGATTCCTAACAGCAGAAGCAGCAGAGGCACAAACTGCATGACGAGAAGGGACAACGTAGAACACGTCTCTGTCCTGGCACATTTTCGTGTGCGATACTTCCCTCCGGGTCTTCGGGCCTTGCGAAGCCCGTGTACTGCGAGCGCTGCTACTCGCAGCTCAGAAGGACCGTGGAGCTAGCGGCGAATTCGGAGAGCTCTTCGCTGCACTGCGCCGCTCGCAAGCGGCTTCGTTCTTCGCCTTCTGCCGTCCGGCGAGAGCTGAACTCCGGCGGTCAGTTGCAGCTCTGCCCAACAGCGTGTTCTCAGTTCTGCGGGCAAGCACGCCCTCTTGCCTTGGCCCGAGAGCAAAGTCCCGAGCGAGCACTCGACTCAGTGCAATGCACCCGGAAGGACGCTCTCGCTCGTCTTTCAAGGAGCGATTCCTAACAGCAGAAGCAGCAGAGGCACAAACTGCATGACGAGAAGGGACAACGTAGAACACGTCTCTGTCCTGGCACATTTTCGTGTGCGATACTTCCCTCCGGGTCTTCGGGCCTTGCGAAGCTCCGTGTACTGCGAGCGCTGCTACTCGCAGCTGAGAAGGACCGTGGAGCTAGCGGCGAATTCGGAGAGCTCTTCGCTGCACTGCGCCGCTCGCAAGCGGCTTCGTTCTTCGCCTTCTGCCGTCCGGCGAGAGCTGAACTCCGGCGGTCAGTTGCAGCTCTGCCCAACAGCGTGTTCTCAGTTCTGCGGGCAAGCACGCCCTCTTGCCTTGGCCCCGAGAGCAAAGTCCCGAGCGAGCACTCGACTCAGTGCAATGCACCCGGAAGGACGCTCTCGCTCGTCTTTCAAGGAGCGATTCCTAACAGCAGAAGCAGCAGAGGCACAAACTGCATGACGAGAAGGGACAACGTAGAACACGTCTCTGTCCTGGCACATTTGCGTGTGCGATACTTCCCTCCGGGTCTTCGGGCCTTGCGAAGCTCCGTGTACTGCGAGCGCTGCTACTCGCAGCTGAGAAGGACCGTGGAGCTAGCGGCGAATTCGGAGAGCTCTTCGCTGCACTGCGCCGCTCGCAAGCGGCTTCGTTCTTCGCCTTCTGCCGTCCGGCGAGAGCTGAACTCCGGCGGTCAGTTGCAGCTCTGCCCAACAGCGTGTTCTCAGTTCTGCGGGCAAGCACGCCCTCTTGCCTTGGCCCCGGGAGCAAAGTCCCGAGCGAGCACTCGACTCAGTGCAATGCACCCGGAAGGACGCTCTCGCTCGTCTTTCAAGGAGCGATTCCTAACAGCAGAAGCAGCAGAGGCACAAACTGCATGACGAGAAGGGACAACGTAGAACACGTCTCTGTCCTGGCACATTTTCGTGTGCGATACTTCCCTCCGGGTCTTCGGGCTTTGCGAAGCTCCGTGTACTGCGAGCGCTGCTACTCGCAGCTCAGAAGGACCGTGGAGCTAGCGGCGAATTCGGAGAGCTCTTCGCTGCACTGCGCCGCTCGCAAGCGGCTTCGTTCTTCGCCTTCTGCCGTCCGGCGAGAGCTGAACTCCGGCGGTCAGTTGCAGCTCTGACCAACAGCGTGTTCTCAGTTCTGCGGGCAAGCACGCCCTCTTGCCTTGGCCCCGAGAGCAAAGTCCCGAGCGAGCACTCGACTCAGTGCAATGCACCCGGAAGGACGCTCTCGCTCGTCTTTCAAGGAGCGATTCCTAACAGCAGAAGCAGCAGAGGCACAAACTGCATGACGAGAAGGGACAACGTAGAACACGTCTCTGTCCTGGCACATTTGCCTGTGCCATACTTCCCTCCGGGTCTTCGGGCCTTACGAAGCCCCGTGTACTGCGAGCGCTGCTACTCGCAGCTCAGAAGGACCGTGGAGCTAGCGGCGAATTCGGAGAGCTCTTCGCTGCACTGCGCCGCTCGCAAGCGGCTTCGTTCTTCGCCTTCTGCCGTCCGGCGAGAGCTGAACTCCGGCGGTCAGTTGCAGCTCTGCCCAACAGCGTGTTCTCAGTTCTGCGGGCAAGCACGCCCTCTTGCCTTGGCCCCGGGAGCAAAGTCCCGAGCGAGCACTCGACTCAGTGCAATGCACCCGGAAGGACGCTCTCGCTCGTCTTTCAAGGAGCGATTCCTAACAGCAGAAGCAGCAGAGGCACAAACTGCATGACGAGAAGGGACAACGTAGAACACGTCTCTGTCCTGGCACATTTTCGTGTGCGATACTTCCCTCCGGGTCTTCGGGCCTTGCGAAGCCCCGTGTACTGCGAGCGCTGCTACTCGCAGCTCAGAAGGACCGTGGAGCTAGCGGCGAATTCGGAGAGCTCTTCGCTGCACTGCGCCGCTCGCAAGCGGCTTCGTTCTTCGCCTTCTGCCGTCCGGCGAGAGCTGAACTCCGGCGGTCAGTTGCAGCTCTGCCCAACAGCGTGTTCTCAGTTCTGCGGGCAAGCACGCCCTCTTGCCTTGGCCCCGGGAGCAAAGTCCCGAGCGAGCACTCGACTCAGTGCAATGCACCCGGAAGGACGCTCTCGCTCGTCTTTCAAGGAGCGATTCCTAACAGCAGAAGCAGCAGAGGCACAAACTGCATGACGAGAAGGGACAACGTAGAACACGTCTCTGTCCTGGCACATTTTCGTGTGCGATACTTCCCTCCGGGTCTTCGGGCCTTGCGAAGCTCCGTGTACTGCGAGCGCTGCTACTCGCAGCTCAGAAGGACCGTGGAGCTAGCGGCGAATTCGGAGAGCTCTTCGCTGCACTGCGCCGCTCGCAAGCGGCTTCGTTCTTCGCCTTCTGCCGTCCGGCGAGAGCTGAACTCCGGCGGTCAGTTGCAGCTCTGCCCAACAGCGTGTTCTCAGTTCTGCGGGCAAGCACGCCCTCTTGCCTTGGCCCCGAGAGCAAAGTCCCGAGCGAGCACTCGACTCAGTGCAATGCACCCGGAAGGACGCTCTCGCTCGTCTTTCAAGGAGCGATTCCTAACAGCAGAAGCAGCAGAGGCACAAACTGCATGACGAGAAGGGACAACGTAGAACACGTCTCTGTCCTGGCACATTTGCGTGTGCCATACTTCCCTCCGGGTCTTCGGGCCTTGCGAAGCCCCGTGTACTGCGAGCGCTGCTACTCGCAGCTCAGAAGGACCGTGGAGCTAGCGGCGAATTCGGAGAGCTCTTCGCTGCACTGCGCCGCTCGCAAGCGGCTTCGTTCTTCGCCTTCTGCCGTCCGGCGAGAGCTGAACTCCGGCGGTCAGTTGCAGCTCTGCCCAACAGCGTGTTCTCAGTTCTGCGGGCAAGCACGCCCTCTTGCCTTGGCCCCGAGAGCAAAGTCCCGAGCGAGCACTCGACTCAGTGCAATGCACCCGGAAGGACGCTCTCGCTCGTCTTTCAAGGAGCGATTCCTAACAGCAGAAGCAGCAGAGGCACAAACTGCATGACGAGAAGGGACAACGTAGAACACGTCTCTGTCCTGGCACATTTGCCTGTGCCATACTTCCCTCCGGGTCTTCGGGCCTTACGAAGCCCCGTGTACTGCGAGCGCTGCTACTCGCAGCTCAGAAGGACCGTGGAGCTAGCGGCGAATTCGGAGAGCTCTTCGCTGCACTGCGCCGCTCGCAAGCGGCTTCGTTCTTCGCCTTCTGCCGTCCGGCGAGAGCTGAACTCCGGCGGTCAGTTGCAGCTCTGCCCAACAGCGTGTTCTCAGTTCTGCGGGCAAGCACGCCCTCTTGCCTTGGCCCCGAGTGCAAAGTCCCGAGCGAGCACTCGACTCAGTGCAATGCACCCGGAAGGACGCTCTCGCTCGTCTTTCAAGGAGCGATTCCTAACAGCAGAAGCAGCAGAGGCACAAACTGCATGACGAGAAGGGACAACGTAGACCACGTCTCTGTCCTGGCACATTTTCGTGTGCGATACTTCCCTCCGGGTCTTCGGGCCTTGCGAAGCCCCGTGTACTGCGAGCGCTGCTACTCGCAGCTCAGAAGGACCGTGGAGCTAGCGGCGAATTCGGAGAGCTCTTCGCTGCACTGCGCCGCTCGCAAGCGGCTTCGTTCTTCGCCTTCTGCCGTCCGGCGAGAGCTGAACTCCGGCGGTCAGTTGCAGCTCTGCCCAACAGCGTGTTCTCAGTTCTGCGGGCAAGCACGCCCTCTTGCCTTGGCCCCGAGTGCAAAGTCCCGAGCGAGCACTCGACTCAGTGCAATGCACCCGGAAGGACGCTCTCGCTCGTCTTTCAAGGAGCGATTCCTAACAGCAGAAGCAGCAGAGGCACAAACTGCATGACGAGAAGGGACAACGTAGACCACGTCTCTGTCCTGGCACATTTGCGTGTGCGATACTTCCCTCCGGGTCTTCGGGCCTTGCGAAGCTCCGTGTACTGCGAGCGCTGCTACTCGCAGCTCAGAAGGACCGTGGAGCTAGCGGCGAATTCGGAGAGCTCTTCGCTGCACTGCGCCGCTCGCAAGCGGCTTCGTTCTTCGCCTTCTGCCGTCCGGCGAGAGCTGAACTCCGGCGGTCAGTTGCAGCTCTGCCCAACAGCGTGTTCTCAGTTCTGCGGGCAAGCACGCCCTCTTGCCTTGGCCCCGGGAGCAAAGTCCCGAGCGAGCACTCGACTCAGTGCAATGCACCCGGAAGGACGCTCTCGCTCGTCTTTCAAGGAGCGATTCCTAACAGCAGAAGCAGCAGAGGCACAAACTGCATGACGAGAAGGGACAACGTAGACCACGTCTCTGTCCTGGCACATTTGCGTGTGCGATACTTCCCTCCGGGTCTTCGGGCCTTGCGAAGCCCCGTGTACTGCGAGCGCTGCTACTCGCAGCTCAGAAGGACCGTGGAGCTAGCGGCGAATTCGGAGAGCTCTTCGCTGCACTGCGCCGCTCGCAAGCGGCTTCGTTCTTCGCCTTCTGCCGTCCGGCGAGAGCTGAACTCCGGCGGTCAGTTGCAGCTCTGCCCAACAGCGTGTTCTCAGTTCTGCGGGCAAGCACGCCCTCTTGCCTTGGCCCCGAGAGCAAAGTCCCGAGCGAGCACTCGACTCAGTGCAATGCACCCGGAAGGACGCTCTCGCTCGTCTTTCAAGGAGCGATTCCTAACAGCAGAAGCAGCAGAGGCACAAACTGCATGACGAGAAGGGACAACGTAGAACACGTCTCTGTCCTGGCACATTTGCGTGTGCGATACTTCCCTCCGGGTCTTCGGGCCTTGCGAAGCCCCGTGTACTGCGAGCGCTGCTACTCGCAGCTGAGAAGGACCGTGGAGCTAGCGGCGAATTCGGAGAGCTCTTCGCTGCACTGCGCCGCTCGCAAGCGGCTTCGTTCTTCGCCTTCTGCCGTCCGGCGAGAGCTGAACTCCGGCGGTCAGTTGCAGCTCTGCCCAACAGCGTGTTCTCAGTTCTGCGGGCAAGCACGCCCTCTTGCCTTGGCCCCGAGAGCAAAGTCCCGAGCGAGCACTCGACTCAGTGCAATGCACCCGGAAGGACGCTCTCGCTCGTCTTTCAAGGAGCGATTCCTAACAGCAGAAGCAGCAGAGGCACAAACTGCATGACGAGAAGGGACAACGTAGAACACGTCTCTGTCCTGGCACATTTGCGTGTGCCATACTTCCCTCCGGGTCTTCGGGCCTTACGAAGCCCCGTGTACTGCGAGCGCTGCTACTCGCAGCTCAGAAGGACCGTGGAGCTAGCGGCGAATTCGGAGAGCTCTTCGCTGCACTGCGCCGCTCGCAAGCGGCTTCGTTCTTCGCCTTCTGCCGTCCGGCGACAGCTGAACTCCGGCGGTCAGTTGCAGCTCTGCCCAACAGCGTGTTCTCAGTTCTGCGGGCAAGCACGCCCTCTTGCCTTGGCCCCGAGTGCAAAGTCCCGAGCGAGCACTCGACTCAGTGCAATGCACCCGGAAGGACGCTCTCGCTCGTCTTTCAAGGAGCGATTCCTAACAGCAGAAGCAGCAGAGGCACAAACTGCATGACGAGAAGGGACAACGTAGACCACGTCTCTGTCCTGGCACATTTTCGTGTGCGATACTTCCCTCCGGGTCTTCGGGCCTTGCGAAGCCCCGTGTACTGCGAGCGCTGCTACTCGCAGCTCAGAAGGACCGTGGAGCTAGCGGCGAATTCGGAGAGCTCTTCGCTGCACTGCGCCGCTCGCAAGCGGCTTCGTTCTTCGCCTTCTGCCGTCCGGCGAGAGCTGAACTCCGGCGGTCAGTTGCAGCTCTGCCCAACAGCGTGTTCTCAGTTCTGCGGGCAAGCACGCCCTCTTGCCTTGGCCCCGAGTGCAAAGTCCCGAGCGAGCACTCGACTCAGTGCAATGCACCCGGAAGGACGCTCTCGCTCGTCTTTCAAGGAGCGATTCCTAACAGCAGAAGCAGCAGAGGCACAAACTGCATAACGAGAAGGGACAACGTAGACCACGTCTCTGTCCTGGCACATTTGCGTGTGCGATACTTCCCTCCGGGTCTTCGGGCCTTGCGAAGCTCCGTGTACTGCGAGCGCTGCTACTCGCAGCTGAGAAGGACCGTGGAGCTAGCGGCGAATTCGGAGAGCTCTTCGCTGCACTGCGCCGCTCGCAAGCGGCTTCGTTCTTCGCCTTCTGCCGTCCGGCGAGAGCTGAACTCCGGCGGTCAGTTGCAGCTCTGCCCAACAGCGTGTTCTCAGTTCTGCGGGCAAGCACGCCCTCTTGCCTTGGCCCCGGGAGCAAAGTCCCGAGCGAGCACTCGACTCAGTGCAATGCACCCGGAAGGACGCTCTCGCTCGTCTTTCAAGGAGCGATTCCTAACAGCAGAAGCAGCAGAGGCACAAACTGCATGACGAGAAGGGACAACGTAGAACACGTCTCTGTCCTGGCACATTTTCGTGTGCGATACTTCCCTCCGGGTCTTCGGGCCTTGCGAAGCTCCGTGTACTGCGAGCGCTGCTACTCGCAGCTGAGAAGGACCGTGGAGCTAGCGGCGAATTCGGAGAGCTCTTCGCTGCACTGCGCCGCTCGCAAGCGGCTTCGTTCTTCGCCTTCTGCCGTCCGGCGAGAGCTGAACTCCGGCGGTCAGTTGCAGCTCTGCCCAACAGCGTGTTCTCAGTTCTGCGGGCAAGCACGCCCTCTTGCCTTGGCCCCGAGAGCAAAGTCCCGAGCGAGCACTCGACTCAGTGCAATGCACCCGGAAGGACGCTCTCGCTCGTCTTTCAAGGAGCGATTCCTAACAGCAGAAGCAGCAGAGGCACAAACTGCATGACGAGAAGGGACAACGTAGACCACGTCTCTGTCCTGGCACATTTGCGTGTGCGATACTTCCCTCCGGGTCTTCGGGCCTTGCGAAGCCCCGTGTACTGCGAGCGCTGCTACTCGCAGCTCAGAAGGACCGTGGAGCTAGCGGCGAATTCGGAGAGCTCTTCGCTGCACTGCGCCGCTCGCAAGCGGCTTCGTTCTTCGCCTTCTGCCGTCCGGCGAGAGCTGAACTCCGGCGGTCAGTTGCAGCTCTGCCCAACAGCGTGTTCTCAGTTCTGCGGGCAAGCACGCCCTCTTGCCTTGGCCCCGAGTGCAAAGTCCCGAGCGAGCACTCGACTCAGTGCAATGCACCCGGAAGGACGCTCTCGCTCGTCTTTCAAGGAGCGATTCCTAACAGCAGAAGCAGCAGAGGCACAAACTGCATGACGAGAAGGGACAACGTAGACCACGTCTCTGTCCTGGCACATTTGCGTGTGCGATACTTCCCTCCGGGTCTTCGGGCCTTGCGAAGCCCCGTGTACTGCGAGCGCTGCTACTCGCAGCTGAGAAGGACCGTGGAGCTAGCGGCGAATTCGGAGAGCTCTTCGCTGCACTGCGCCGCTCGCAAGCGGCTTCGTTCTTCGCCTTCTGCCGTCCGGCGAGAGCTGAACTCCGGCGGTCAGTTGCAGCTCTGCCCAACAGCGTGTTCTCAGTTCTGCGGGCAAGCACGCCCTCTTGCCTTGGCCCCGAGAGCAAAGTCCCGAGCGAGCACTCGACTCAGTGCAATGCACCCGGAAGGACGCTCTCGCTCGTCTTTCAAGGAGCGATTCCTAACAGCAGAAGCAGCAGAGGCACAAACTGCATGACGAGAAGGGACAACGTAGAACACGTCTCTGTCCTGGCACATTTTCGTGTGCGATACTTCCCTCCGGGTCTTCGGGCCTTGCGAAGCCCCGTGTACTGCGAGCGCTGCTACTCGCAGCTGAGAAGGACCGTGGAGCTAGCGGCGAATTCGGAGAGCTCTTCGCTGCACTGCGCCGCTCGCAAGCGGCTTCGTTCTTCGCCTTCTGCCGTCCGGCGAGAGCTGAACTCCGGCGGTCAGTTGCAGCTCTGCCCAACAGCGTGTTCTCAGTTCTGCGGGCAAGCACGCCCTCTTGCCTTGGCCCCGAGTGCAAAGTCCCGAGCGAGCACTCGACTCAGTGCAATGCACCCGGAAGGACGCTCTCGCTCGTCTTTCAAGGAGCGATTCCTAACAGCAGAAGCAGCAGAGGCACAAACTGCATGACGAGAAGGGACAACGTAGAACACGTCTCTGTCCTGGCACATTTTCGTGTGCGATACTTCCCTCCGGGTCTTCGGGCCTTGCGAAGCCCCGTGTACTGCGAGCGCTGCTACTCGCAGCTCAGAAGGACCGTGGAGCTAGCGGCGAATTCGGAGAGCTCTTCGCTGCACTGCGCCGCTCGCAAGCGGCTTCGTTCTTCGCCTTCTGCCGTCCGGCGAGAGCTGAACTCCGGCGGTCAGTTGCAGCTCTGCCCAACAGCGTGTTCTCAGTTCTGCGGGCAAGCACGCCCTCTTGCCTTGGCCCCGGGAGCAAAGTCCCGAGCGAGCACTCGACTCAGTGCAATGCACCCGGAAGGACGCTCTCGCTCGTCTTTCAAGGAGCGATTCCTAACAGCAGAAGCAGCAGAGGCACAAACTGCATGACGAGAAGGGACAACGTAGACCACGTCTCTGTCCTGGCACATTTGCGTGTGCGATACTTCCCTCCGGGTCTTCGGGCCTTGCGAAGCCCCGTGTACTGCGAGCGCTGCTACTCGCAGCTCAGAAGGACCGTGGAGCTAGCGGCGAATTCGGAGAGCTCTTCGCTGCACTGCGCCGCTCGCAAGCGGCTTCGTTCTTCGCCTTCTGCCGTCCGGCGAGAGCTGAACTCCGGCGGTCAGTTGCAGCTCTGCCCAACAGCGTGTTCTCAGTTCTGCGGGCAAGCACGCCCTCTTGCCTTGGCCCCGAGAGCAAAGTCCCGAGCGAGCACTCGACTCAGTGCAATGCACCCGGAAGGACGCTCTCGCTCGTCTTTCAAGGAGCGATTCCTAACAGCAGAAGCAGCAGAGGCACAAACTGCATGACGAGAAGGGACAACGTAGACCACGTCTCTGTCCTGGCACATTTGCGTGTGCGAAACTTCCCTCCGGGTCTTCGGGCCTTGCGAAGCCCCGTGTACTGCGAGCGCTGCTACTCGCAGCTCAGAAGGACCGTGGAGCTAGCGGCGAATTCGGAGAGCTCTTCGCTGCACTGCGCCGCTCGCAAGCGGCTTCGTTCTTCGCCTTCTGCCGTCCGGCGAGAGCTGAACTCCGGCGGTCAGTTGCAGCTCTGCCCAACAGCGTGTTCTCAGTTCTGCGGGCAAGCACGCCCTCTTGCCTTGGCCCCGAGAGCAAAGTCCCGAGCGAGCACTCGACTCAGTGCAATGCACCCGGAAGGACGCTCTCGCTCGTCTTTCAAGGAGCGATTCCTAACAGCAGAAGCAGCAGAGGCACAAACTGCATGACGAGAAGGGACAACGTAGAACACGTCTCTGTCCTGGCACATTTGCGTGTGCGATACTTCCCTCCGGGTCTTCGGGCCTTGCGAAGCCCCGTGTACTGCGAGCGCTGCTACTCGCAGCTCAGAAGGACCGTGGAGCTAGCGGCGAATTCGGAGAGCTCTTCGCTGCACTGCGCCGCTCGCAAGCGGCTTCGTTCTTCGCCTTCTGCCGTCCGGCGAGAGCTGAACTCCGGCGGTCAGTTGCAGCTCTGCCCAACAGCGTGTTCTCAGTTCTGCGGGCAAGCACGCCCTCTTGCCTTGGCCCCGGGAGCAAAGTCCCGAGCGAGCACTCGACTCAGTGCAATGCACCCGGAAGGACGCTCTCGCTCGTCTTTCAAGGAGCGATTCCTAACAGCAGAAGCAGCAGAGGCACAAACTGCATGACGAGAAGGGACAACGTAGAACACGTCTCTGTCCTGGCACATTTTCGTGTGCGATACTTCCCTCCGGGTCTTCGGGCCTTGCGAAGCTCCGTGTACTGCGAGCGCTGCTACTCGCAGCTGAGAAGGACCGTGGAGCTAGCGGCGAATTCGGAGAGCTCTTCGCTGCACTGCGCCGCTCGCAAGCGGCTTCGTTCTTCGCCTTCTGCCGTCCGGCGAGAGCTGAACTCCGGCGGTCAGTTGCAGCTCTGCCCAACAGCGTGTTCTCAGTTCTGCGGGCAAGCACGCCCTCTTGCCTTGGCCCCGAGAGCAAAGTCCCGAGCGAGCACTCGACTCAGTGCAATGCACCCGGAAGGACGCTCTCGCTCGTCTTTCAAGGAGCGATTCCTAACAGCAGAAGCAGCAGAGGCACAAACTGCATGACGAGAAGGGACAACGTAGAACACGTCTCTGTCCTGGCACATTTGCGTGTGCCATACTTCCCTCCGGGTCTTCGGGCCTTGCGAAGCCCCGTGTACTGCGAGCGCTGCTACTCGCAGCTCAGAAGGACCGTGGAGCTAGCGGCGAATTCGGAGAGCTCTTCGCTGCACTGCGCCGCTCGCAAGCGGCTTCGTTCTTCGCCTTCTGCCGTCCGGCGAGAGCTGAACTCCGGCGGTCAGTTGCAGCTCTGCCCAACAGCGTGTTCTCAGTTCTGCGGGCAAGCACGCCCTCTTGCCTTGGCCCCGAGTGCAAAGTCCCGAGCGAGCACTCGACTCAGTGCAATGCACCCGGAAGGACGCTCTCGCTCGTCTTTCAAGGAGCGATTCCTAACAGCAGAAGCAGCAGAGGCACAAACTGCATGACGAGAAGGGACAACGTAGACCACGTCTCTGTCCTGGCACATTTGCGTGTGCCATACTTCCCTCCGGGTCTTCGGGCCTTGCGAAGCTCCGTGTACTGCGAGCGCTGCTACTCGCAGCTGAGAAGGACCGTGGAGCTAGCGGCGAATTCGGAGAGCTCTTCGCTGCACTGCGCCGCTCGCAAGCGGCTTCGTTCTTCGCCTTCTGCCGTCCGGCGAGAGCTGAACTCCGGCGGTCAGTTGCAGCTCTGCCCAACAGCGTGTTCTCAGTTCTGCGGGCAAGCACGCCCTCTTGCCTTGGCCCCGGGAGCAAAGTCCCGAGCGAGCACTCGACTCAGTGCAATGCACCCGGAAGGACGCTCTCGCTCGTCTTTCAAGGAGCGATTCCTAACAGCAGAAGCAGCAGAGGCACAAACTGCATGACGAGAAGGGACAACGTAGAACACGTCTCTGTCCTGGCACATTTTCGTGTGCGATACTTCCCTCCGGGTCTTCGGGCCTTGCGAAGCTCCGTGTACTGCGAGCGCTGCTACTCGCAGCTGAGAAGGACCGTGGAGCTAGCGGCGAATTCGGAGAGCTCTTCGCTGCACTGCGCCGCTCGCAAGCGGCTTCGTTCTTCGCCTTCTGCCGTCCGGCGAGAGCTGAACTCCGGCGGTCAGTTGCAGCTCTGCCCAACAGCGTGTTCTCAGTTCTGCGGGCAAGCACGCCCTCTTGCCTTGGCCCCGAGAGCAAAGTCCCGAGCGAGCACTCGACTCAGTGCAATGCACCCGGAAGGACGCTCTCGCTCGTCTTTCAAGGAGCGATTCCTAACAGCAGAAGCAGCAGAGGCACAAACTGCATGACGAGAAGGGACAACGTAGAACACGTCTCTGTCCTGGCACATTTTCGTGTGCGATACTTCCCTCCGGGTCTTCGGGCCTTGCGAAGCCCCGTGTACTGCGAGCGCTGCTACTCGCAGCTGAGAAGGACCGTGGAGCTAGCGGCGAATTCGGAGAGCTCTTCGCTGCACTGCGCCGCTCGCAAGCGGCTTCGTTCTTCGCCTTCTGCCGTCCGGCGAGAGCTGAACTCCGGCGGTCAGTTGCAGCTCTGCCCAACAGCGTGTTCTCAGTTCTGCGGGCAAGCACGCCCTCTTGCCTTGGCCCCGAGAGCAAAGTCCCGAGCGAGCACTCGACTCAGTGCAATGCACCCGGAAGGACGCTCTCGCTCGTCTTTCAAGGAGCGATTCCTAACAGCAGAAGCAGCAGAGGCACAAACTGCATGACGAGAAGGGACAACGTAGACCACGTCTCTGTCCTGGCACATTTCCGTGTGCGATACTTCCCTCCGGGTCTTCGGGCCTTGCGAAGCCCCGTGTACTGCGAGCGCTGCTACTCGCAGCTCAGAAGGACCGTGGAGCTAGCGGCGAATTCGGAGAGCTCTTCGCTGCACTGCGCCGCTCGCAAGCGGCTTCGTTCTTCGCCTTCTGCCGTCCGGCGAGAGCTGAACTCCGGCGGTCAGTTGCAGCTCTGCCCAACAGCGTGTTCTCAGTTCTGCGGGCAAGCACGCCCTCTTGCCTTGGCCCCGGGAGCAAAGTCCCGAGCGAGCACTCGACTCAGTGCAATGCACCCGGAAGGACGCTCTCGCTCGTCTTTCAAGGAGCGATTCCTAACAGCAGAAGCAGCAGAGGCACAAACTGCATGACGAGAAGGGACAACGTAGAACACGTCTCTGTCCTGGCACATTTTCGTGTGCGATACTTCCCTCCGGGTCTTCGGGCCTTGCGAAGCTCCGTGTACTGCGAGCGCTGCTACTCGCAGCTGAGAAGGACCGTGGAGCTAGCGGCGAATTCGGAGAGCTCTTCGCTGCACTGCGCCGCTCGCAAGCGGCTTCGTTCTTCGCCTTCTGCCGTCCGGCGAGAGCTGAACTCCGGCGGTCAGTTGCAGCTCTGCCCAACAGCGTGTTCTCAGTTCTGCGGGCAAGCACGCCCTCTTGCCTTGGCCCCGAGAGCAAAGTCCCGAGCGAGCACTCGACTCAGTGCAATGCACCCGGAAGGACGCTCTCGCTCGCCTTTCAAGGAGCGATTCCTAACAGCAGAAGCAGCAGAGGCACAAACTGCATGACGAGAAGGGACAACGTAGAACACGTCTCTGTCCTGGCACATTTTCGTGTGCGATACTTCCCTCCGGGTCTTCGCGCCTTGCGAAGCTCCGTGTACTGCGAGCGCTGCTACTCGCAGCTGAGAAGGACCGTGGAGCTAGCGGCGAATTCGGAGAGCTCTTCGCTGCACTGCGCCGCTCGCAAGCGGCTTCGTTCTTCGCCTTCTGCCGTCCGGCGAGAGCTGAACTCCGGCGGTCAGTTGCAGCTCTGCCCAACAGCGTGTTCTCAGTTCTGCGGGCAAGCACGCCCTCTTGCCTTGGCCCCGAGAGCAAAGTCCCGAGCGAGCACTCGACTCAGTGCAATGCACCCGGAAGGACGCTCTCGCTCGTCTTTCAAGGAGCGATTCCTAACAGCAGAAGCAGCAGAGGCACAAACTGCATGACGAGAAGGGACAACGTAGAACACGTCTCTGTCCTGGCACATTTTCGTGTGCGATACTTCCCTCCGGGTCTTCGGGCCTTGCGAAGCCCGTGTACTGCGAGCGCTGCTACTCGCAGCTGAGAAGGACCGTGGAGCTAGCGGCGAATTCGGAGAGCTCTTCGCTGCACTGCGCCGCTCGCAAGCGGCTTCGTTCTTCGCCTTCTGCCGTCCGGCGAGAGCTGAACTCCGGCGGTCAGTTGCAGCTCTGCCCAACAGCGTGTTCTCAGTTCTGCGGGCAAGCACGCCCTCTTGCCTTGGCCCCGAGTGCAAAGTCCCGAGCGAGCACTCGACTCAGTGCAATGCACCCGGAAGGACGCTCTCGCTCGTCTTTCAAGGAGCGATTCCTAACAGCAGAAGCAGCAGAGGCACAAACTGCATGACGAGAAGGGACAACGTAGAACACGTCTCTGTCCTGGCACATTTTCGTGTGCGATACTTCCCTCCGGGTCTTCGGGCCTTGCGAAGCCCCGTGTACTGCGAGCGCTGCTACTCGCAGCTGAGAAGGACCGTGGAGCTAGCGGCGAATTCGGAGAGCTCTTCGCTGCACTGCGCCGCTCGCAAGCGGCTTCGTTCTTCGCCTTCTGCCGTCCGGCGAGAGCTGAACTCCGGCGGTCAGTTGCAGCTCTGCCCAACAGCGTGTTCTCAGTTCTGCGGGCAAGCACGCCCTCTTGCCTTGGCCCCGGGAGCAAAGTCCCGAGCGAGCACTCGACTCAGTGCAATGCACCCGGAAGGACGCTCTCGCTCGTCTTTCAAGGAGCGATTCCTAACAGCAGAAGCAGCAGAGGCACAAACTGCATGACGAGAAGGGACAACGTAGAACACGTCTCTGTCCTGGCACATTTTCGTGTGCGATACTTCCCTCCGGGTCTTCGGGCCTTGCGAAGCCCCGTGTACTGCGAGCGCTGCTACTCGCAGCTGAGAAGGACCGTGGAGCTAGCGGCGAATTCGGAGAGCTCTTCGCTGCACTGCGCCGCTCGCAAGCGGCTTCGTTCTTCGCCTTCTGCCGTCCGGCGAGAGCTGAACTCCGGCGGTCAGTTGCAGCTCTGCCCAACAGCGTGTTCTCAGTTCTGCGGGCAAGCACGCCCTCTTGCCTTGGCCCCGAGTGCAAAGTCCCGAGCGAGCACTCGACTCAGTGCAATGCACCCGGAAGGACGCTCTCGCTCGTCTTTCAAGGAGCGATTCCTAACAGCAGAAGCAGCAGAGGCACAAACTGCATGACGAGAAGGGACAACGTAGAACACGTCTCTGTCCTGGCACATTTTCGTGTGCGATACTTCCCTCCGGGTCTTCGGGCCTTGCGAAGCCCCGTGTACTGCGAGCGCTGCTACTCGCAGCTCAGAAGGACCGTGGAGCTAGCGGCGAATTCGGAGAGCTCTTCGCTGCACTGCGCCGCTCGCAAGCGGCTTCGTTCTTCGCCTTCTGCCGTCCGGCGAGAGCTGAACTCCGGCGGTCAGTTGCAGCTCTGCCCAACAGCGTGTTCTCAGTTCTGCGGGCAAGCACGCCCTCTTGCCTTGGCCCCGGGAGCAAAGTCCCGAGCGAGCACTCGACTCAGTGCAATGCACCCGGAAGGACGCTCTCGCTCGTCTTTCAAGGAGCGATTCCTAACAGCAGAAGCAGCAGAGGCACAAACTGCATGACGAGAAGGGACAACGTAGAACACGTCTCTGTCCTGGCACATTTGCGTGTGCCATACTTCCCTCCGGGTCTTCGGGCCTTGCGAAGCCCCGTGTACTGCGAGCGCTGCTACTCGCAGCTCAGAAGGACCGTGGAGCTAGCGGCGAATTCGGAGAGCTCTTCGCTGCACTGCGCCGCTCGCAAGCGGCTTCGTTCTTCGCCTTCTGCCGTCCGGCGAGAGCTGAACTCCGGCGGTCAGTTGCAGCTCTGCCCAACAGCGTGTTCTCAGTTCTGCGGGCAAGCACGCCCTCTTGCCTTGGCCCCGGGAGCAAAGTCCCGAGCGAGCACTCGACTCAGTGCAATGCACCCGGAAGGACGCTCTCGCTCGTCTTTCAAGGAGCGATTCCTAACAGCAGAAGCAGCAGAGGCACAAACTGCATGACGAGAAGGGACAACGTAGAACACGTCTCTGTCCTGGCACATTTGCGTGTGCCATACTTCCCTCCGGGTCTTCGGGCCTTGCGAAGCCCCGTGTACTGCGAGCGCTGCTACTCGCAGCTCAGAAGGACCGTGGAGCTAGCGGCGAATTCGGAGAGCTCTTCGCTGCACTGCGCCGCTCGCAAGCGGCTTCGTTCTTCGCCTTCTGCCGTCCGGCGAGAGCTGAACTCCGGCGGTCAGTTGCAGCTCTGCCCAACAGCGTGTTCTCAGTTCTGCGGGCAAGCACGCCCTCTTGCCTTGGCCCCGGGAGCAAAGTCCCGAGCGAGCACTCGACTCAGTGCAATGCACCCGGAAGGACGCTCTCGCTCGTCTTTCAAGGAGCGATTCCTAACAGCAGAAGCAGCAGAGGCACAAACTGCATGACGAGAAGGGACAACGTAGAACACGTCTCTGTCCTGGCACATTTTCGTGTGCGATACTTCCCTCCGGGTCTTCGGGCCTTGCGAAGCCCCGTGTACTGCGAGCGCTGCTACTCGCAGCTCAGAAGGACCGTGGAGCTAGCGGCGAATTCGGAGAGCTCTTCGCTGCACTGCGCCGCTCGCAAGCGGCTTCGTTCTTCGCCTTCTGCCGTCCGGCGAGAGCTGAACTCCGGCGGTCAGTTGCAGCTCTGCCCAACAGCGTGTTCTCAGTTCTGCGGGCAAGCACGCCCTCTTGCCTTGGCCCCGGGAGCAAAGTCCCGAGCGAGCACTCGACTCAGTGCAATGCACCCGGAAGGACGCTCTCGCTCGTCTTTCAAGGAGCGATTCCTAACAGCAGAAGCAGCAGAGGCACAAACTGCATGACGAGAAGGGACAACGTAGAACACGTCTCTGTCCTGGCACATTTTCGTGTGCGATACTTCCCTCCGGGTCTTCGGGCCTTGCGAAGCCCCGTGTACTGCGAGCGCTGCTACTCGCAGCTCAGAAGGACCGTGGAGCTAGCGGCGAATTCGGAGAGCTCTTCGCTGCACTGCGCCGCTCGCAAGCGGCTTCGTTCTTCGCCTTCTGCCGTCCGGCGAGAGCTGAACTCCGGCGGTCAGTTGCAGCTCTGCCCAACAGCGTGTTCTCAGTTCTGCGGGCAAGCACGCCCTCTTGCCTTGGCCCCGAGAGCAAAGTCCCGAGCGAGCACTCGACTCAGTGCAATGCACCCGGAAGGACGCTCTCGCTCGCCTTTCAAGGAGCGATTCCTAACAGCAGAAGCAGCAGAGGCACAAACTGCATGACGAGAAGGGACAACGTAGAACACGTCTCTGTCCTGGCACATTTTCGTGTGCGAAACTTCCCTCCGGGTCTTCGGGCCTTGCGAAGCCCCGTGTACTGCGAGCGCTGCTACTCGCAGCTGAGAAGGACCGTGGAGCTAGCGGCGAATTCGGAGAGCTCTTCGCTGCACTGCGCCGCTCGCAAGCGGCTTCGTTCTTCGCCTTCTGCCGTCCGGCGAGAGCTGAACTCCGGCGGTCAGTTGCAGCTCTGCCCAACAGCGTGTTCTCAGTTCTGCGGGCAAGCACGCCCTCTTGCCTTGGCCCCGAGAGCAAAGTCCCGAGCGAGCACTCGACTCAGTGCAATGCACCCGGAAGGACGCTCTCGCTCGCCTTTCAAGGAGCGATTCCTAACAGCAGAAGCAGCAGAGGCACAAACTGCATGACGAGAAGGGACAACGTAGAACACGTCTCTGTCCTGGCACATTTGCGTGTGCCATACTTCCCTCCGGGTCTTCGGGCCTTGCGAAGCTCCGTGTACTGCGAGCGCTGCTACTCGCAGCTGAGAAGGACCGTGGAGCTAGCGGCGAATTCGGAGAGCTCTTCGCTGCACTGCGCCGCTCGCAAGCGGCTTCGTTCTTCGCCTTCTGCCGTCCGGCGAGAGCTGAACTCCGGCGGTCAGTTGCAGCTCTGCCCAACAGCGTGTTCTCAGTTCTGCGGGCAAGCACGCCCTCTTGCCTTGGCCCCGAGAGCAAAGTCCCGAGCGAGCACTCGACTCAGTGCAATGCACCCGGAAGGACGCTCTCGCTCGTCTTTCAAGGAGCGATTCTAACAGCAGAAGCAGCAGAGGCACAAACTGCATGACGAGAAGGGACAACGTAGAACACGTCTCTGTCCTGGCACATTTGCGTGTGCGATACTTCCCTCCGGGTCTTCGGGCCTTGCGAAGCCCCGTGTACTGCGAGCGCTGCTACTCGCAGCTCAGAAGGACCGTGGAGCTAGCGGCGAATTCGGAGAGCTCTTCGCTGCACTGCGCCGCTCGCAAGCGGCTTCGTTCTTCGCCTTCTGCCGTCCGGCGAGAGCTGAACTCCGGCGGTCAGTTGCAGCTCTGCCCAACAGCGTGTTCTCAGTTCTGCGGGCAAGCACGCCCTCTTGCCTTGGCCCCGGGAGCAAAGTCCCGAGCGAGCACTCGACTCAGTGCAATGCACCCGGAAGGACGCTCTCGCTCGTCTTTCAAGGAGCGATTCCTAACAGCAGAAGCAGCAGAGGCACAAACTGCATGACGAGAAGGGACAACGTAGAACACGTCTCTGTCCTGGCACATTTGCGTGTGCGATACTTCCCTCCGGGTCTTCGGGCCTTGCGAAGCCCCGTGTACTGCGAGCGCTGCTACTCGCAGCTCAGAAGGACCGTGGAGCTAGCGGCGAATTCGGAGAGCTCTTCGCTGCACTGCGCCGCTCGCAAGCGGCTTCGTTCTTCGCCTTCTGCCGTCCGGCGAGAGCTGAACTCCGGCGGTCAGTTGCAGCTCTGCCCAACAGCGTGTTCTCAGTTCTGCGGGCAAGCACGCCCTCTTGCCTTGGCCCCGGGAGCAAAGTCCCGAGCGAGCACTCGACTCAGTGCAATGCACCCGGAAGGACGCTCTCGCTCGTCTTTCAAGGAGCGATTCCTAACAGCAGAAGCAGCAGAGGCACAAACTGCATGACGAGAAGGGACAACGTAGAACACGTCTCTGTCCTGGCACATTTTCGTGTGCGATACTTCCCTCCGGGTCTTCGGGCCTTGCGAAGCCCCGTGTACTGCGAGCGCTGCTACTCGCAGCTGAGAAGGACCGTGGAGCTAGCGGCGAATTCGGAGAGCTCTTCGCTGCACTGCGCCGCTCGCAAGCGGCTTCGTTCTTCGCCTTCTGCCGTCCGGCGAGAGCTGAACTCCGGCGGTCAGTTGCAGCTCTGCCCAACAGCGTGTTCTCAGTTCTGCGGGCAAGCACGCCCTCTTGCCTTGGCCCCGAGAGCAAAGTCCCGAGCGAGCACTCGACTCAGTGCAATGCACCCGGAAGGACGCTCTCGCTCGTCTTTCAAGGAGCGATTCCTAACAGCAGAAGCAGCAGAGGCACAAACTGCATGACGAGAAGGGACAACGTAGACCACGTCTCTGTCCTGGCACATTTGCGTGTGCGATACTTCCCTCCGGGTCTTCGGGCCTTGCGAAGCCCCGTGTACTGCGAGCGCTGCTACTCGCAGCTCAGAAGGACCGTGGAGCTAGCGGCGAATTCGGAGAGCTCTTCGCTGCACTGCGCCGCTCGCAAGCGGCTTCGTTCTTCGCCTTCTGCCGTCCGGCGAGAGCTGAACTCCGGCGGTCAGTTGCAGCTCTGCCCAACAGCGTGTTCTCAGTTCTGCGGGCAAGCACGCCCTCTTGCCTTGGCCCCGAGTGCAAAGTCCCGAGCGAGCACTCGACTCAGTGCAATGCACCCGGAAGGACGCTCTCGCTCGTCTTTCAAGGAGCGATTCCTAACAGCAGAAGCAGCAGAGGCACAAACTGCATGACGAGAAGGGACAACGTAGACCACGTCTCTGTCCTGGCACATTTGCGTGTGCGATACTTCCCTCCGGGTCTTCGGGCCTTGCGAAGCCCCGTGTACTGCGAGCGCTGCTACTCGCAGCTGAGAAGGACCGTGGAGCTAGCGGCGAATTCGGAGAGCTCTTCGCTGCACTGCGCCGCTCGCAAGCGGCTTCGTTCTTCGCCTTCTGCCGTCCGGCGAGAGCTGAACTCCGGCGGTCAGTTGCAGCTCTGCCCAACAGCGTGTTCTCAGTTCTGCGGGCAAGCACGCCCTCTTGCCTTGGCCCCGAGAGCAAAGTCCCGAGCGAGCACTCGACTCAGTGCAATGCACCCGGAAGGACGCTCTCGCTCGTCTTTCAAGGAGCGATTCCTAACAGCAGAAGCAGCAGAGGCACAAACTGCATGACGAGAAGGGACAACGTAGAACACGTCTCTGTCCTGGCACATTTTCGTGTGCGATACTTCCCTCCGGGTCTTCGGGCCTTGCGAAGCCCCGTGTACTGCGAGCGCTGCTACTCGCAGCTCAGAAGGACCGTGGAGCTAGCGGCGAATTCGGAGAGCTCTTCGCTGCACTGCGCCGCTCGCAAGCGGCTTCGTTCTTCGCCTTCTGCCGTCCGGCGAGAGCTGAACTCCGGCGGTCAGTTGCAGCTCTGCCCAACAGCGTGTTCTCAGTTCTGCGGGCAAGCACGCCCTCTTGCCTTGGCCCCGAGAGCAAAGTCCCGAGCGAGCACTCGACTCAGTGCAATGCACCCGGAAGGACGCTCTCGCTCGTCTTTCAAGGAGCGATTCCTAACAGCAGAAGCAGCAGAGGCACAAACTGCATGACGAGAAGGGACAACGTAGAACACGTCTCTGTCCTGGCACATTTGCGTGTGCGAAACTTCCCTCCGGGTCTTCGGGCCTTGCGAAGCTCCGTGTACTGCGAGCGCTGCTACTCGCAGCTGAGAAGGACCGTGGAGCTAGCGGCGAATTCGGAGAGCTCTTCGCTGCACTGCGCCGCTCGCAAGCGGCTTCGTTCTTCGCCTTCTGCCGTCCGGCGAGAGCTGAACTCCGGCGGTCAGTTGCAGCTCTGCCCAACAGCGTGTTCTCAGTTCTGCGGGCAAGCACGCCCTCTTGCCTTGGCCCCGAGAGCAAAGTCCCGAGCGAGCACTCGACTCAGTGCAATGCACCCGGAAGGACGCTCTCGCTCGTCTTTCAAGGAGCGATTCCTAACAGCAGAAGCAGCAGAGGCACAAACTGCATGACGAGAAGGGACAACGTAGAACACGTCTCTGTCCTGGCACATTTGCGTGTGCCATACTTCCCTCCGGGTCTTCGGGCCTTGCGAAGCCCCGTGTACTGCGAGCGCTGCTACTCGCAGCTCAGAAGGACCGTGGAGCTAGCGGCGAATTCGGAGAGCTCTTCGCTGCACTGCGCCGCTCGCAAGCGGCTTCGTTCTTCGCCTTCTGCCGTCCGGCGAGAGCTGAACTCCGGCGGTCAGTTGCAGCTCTGCCCAACAGCGTGTTCTCAGTTCTGCGGGCAAGCACGCCCTCTTGCCTTGGCCCCGAGTGCAAAGTCCCGAGCGAGCACTCGACTCAGTGCAATGCACCCGGAAGGACGCTCTCGCTCGTCTTTCAAGGAGCGATTCCTAACAGCAGAAGCAGCAGAGGCACAAACTGCATGACGAGAAGGGACAACGTAGACCACGTCTCTGTCCTGGCACATTTGCGTGTGCCATACTTCCCTCCGGGTCTTCGGGCCTTGCGAAGCTCCGTGTACTGCGAGCGCTGCTACTCGCAGCTGAGAAGGACCGTGGAGCTAGCGGCGAATTCGGAGAGCTCTTCGCTGCACTGCGCCGCTCGCAAGA
>NW_028276028.1:0-17500 GCF_052056855.1 Sturnus vulgaris
TTGTTAGGGTTATTTTGGTAAAGGTTAGGCTTATGGTTAGTGTTAGGGCTAGTTGGTTTAGGGTTAGGGTTAGGGTTATTTGGTTTAGGGTTAGGTTTAGGGTCAGGGTTAGGGTTAGGGTTAGGGTTATTTGGGCTAGGGTTAGGGTTAGGGTTAGGGTTAGGGTTAGGGTTAGGGTTAGGGTTAGGGTTAGTTGGGTTTGGGTTATTGTTAGGGTTATTTTGGTAAAGGTTAGGCTTATGGTTAGTGTTAGGGCTAGTTGGTTTAGGGTTAGGGTTAGGGTTATTTGGTTTAGGGTTAGGTTTAGGGTCAGGGGTTAGGGTTAGGGTTATTTGGGCTAGGGTTAGGGTTAGGGTTAGGGTTAGGGTTAGGGTTATGGTTAGTTGGGTTTGGGTTATGGTTAGGGTTATTTTGGTAAAGGTTAGGCTTATGGTTAGTGTTAGGGCTAGTTGGTTTAGGGTTAGGGTTAGGGTTATTTGGTTTAGGGTTAGGTTTAGGGTCAGGGTTAGGGTTAGGGTTAGGGTTATTTGGGCTAGGGTTAGGGTTAGGGTTAGGGTTAGGGTTAGGGTTATGGTTAGTTGGGTTTGGGTTATGGTTAGGGTTATTTTGGTAAAGGTTAGGCTTATGGTTAGTGTTAGGGCTAGTTGGTTTAGGGTTAGGGTTAGGGTTATTTGGTTTAGGGTTAGGTTTAGGGTCAGGGTTAGGGTTAGGGTTAGGGTTATTTGGGCTAGGGTTAGGGTTAGGGTTAGGGTTAGGGTTAGGTTAGGGTTAGGGTTAGTTGGGTTTGGGTTATGGTTAGGGTTATTTTGGTAAAGGTTAGGCTTATGGTTAGTGTTAGGGCTAGTTGGTTTAGGGTTAGGGATAGGGTTATTTGGTTTAGGGTTAGGTTTAGGGTCAGGGTTAGGGTTAGGGTTAGGGTTATATGGGCTAGGGTTAGGGTTAGGGTTAGGGTTAGGGTTAGGGTTATGGTTAGTTGGGTTTGGGTTATGGTTAGGGTTATTTTGGTAAAGGTTAGGCTTATGGTTAGTGTTAGGGCTAGTTGGTTTAGGGTTAGGGTTAGGGTTATTTGGTTTAGGGTTAGGTGTAGGGTCAGGTTTATGGTTAGGGTTAGGGTTATTTGGGCTAGGGTTAGGGTTAGGGTTAGGGTTAGGGTTATGGTTAGTTGGGTTTGGGTTATGGTTAGGGTTATTTTGGTAAAGGTTAGGCTTATGGTTAGTGTTAGGGCTAGTTGGTTTAGGGTTAGGGTTAGGGGTATTTGGTTTAGGGTTAGGTTTAGGCTCAGGGTTAGGGTTAGGGTTAGGGTTATTTGGGCTAGGGTTAGGGTTAGGGTTAGGGTTAGGGTTAGGGTTAGGGTTATGGTTAGTTGGGTTTGGGTTATGGTTAGGGTTATTTTGGTAAAGGTTAGGCTTATGGTTAGTGTTAGGGCTAGTTGGTTTAGGGTTAGGGTTAGGGTTATTTGGTTTAGGGTTAGGTTTAGGGTCAGGGTTAGGGTTAGGGTTAGGGTTATTTGGGCTAGGGTTAGGGTTAGGGTTAGGGTTAGGGTTAGGGTTAGGGTTAGGGTTAGGGTTAGGGTTAGGGTTATGGTTAGTTGGGTTTGGGTTATGGTTAGGGTTATTTTGGTAAAGGTTAGGCTTATGGTTAGTGTTAGGGCTAGTTGGTTTAGGGTTAGGGTTAGGGTTATTTGGTTTAGGGTTAGGTTTAGGGTCAGGGTTAGGGTTAGGGTTAGGGTTATTTGGGCTAGGGTTAGGGTTAGGGTTAGGGTTAGGGTTAGGGTTAGGGTTAGGGTTAGGGTTAGGGTTAGTTGGGTTTGGGTTATGGTTAGGGTTATTTTGGTAAAGGTTAGGCTTATGGTTAGTGTTAGGGCTAGTTGGTTTAGGGTTAGGGTTAGGGGTATTTGGTTTAGGGTTAGGTTTAGGCTCAGGGTTAGGGTTAGGGTTATTTGGGCTAGGGTTAGGGTTAGGGTTAGGGTTAGGGTTAGGGTTATGGTTAGTTGGGTTTGGGTTATGGTTAGGGTTATTTTGGTAAAGGTTAGGCTTATGGTTAGTGTTAGGGCTAGTTGGTTTAGGGTTAGGGTTAGGGTTATTTGGTTTAGGGTTAGGTTTAGGGTCAGGGTTAGGGTTAGGGTTAGGGTTATTTGGGCTAGGGTTAGGGTTAGGGTTAGGGTTAGGGTTAGGGTTATGGTTAGTTGGGTTTAGGTTATGGTTAGGGTTATTTTGGTAAAGGTTAGGCTTATGGTTAGTGTTAGGGCTAGTTGGTTTAGGGTTAGGGTTAGGGTTATTTGGTTTAGGGTTAGGTTTAGGGTCAGGGTTAGGGTTAGGGTTAGGGTTATTTGGGCTAGGGTTAGGGTTAGAGTTAGGGTTAGGGTTAGGGTTAGGGTTAGGGTTAGGGTTAGGGTTAGTTGGGTTTGGGTTATGGTTAGGGTTATTTTGGTAAAGGTTAGGCTTATGGTTAGTGTTAGGGCTAGTTGGTTTAGGGTTAGGGTTAGGGTTATTTGGTTTAGGGTTAGGTTTAGGGTCAGGGTTAGGGTTAGGGTTATTTGGGCTAGGGTTAGGGTTAGGGTTAGGGTTAGGGTTATGGTTAGTTGGGTTTGGGTTATGGTTAGGGTTATTTTGGTAAAGGTTAGGCTTATGGTTAGTGTTAGGGCTAGTTGGTTTAGGGTTAGGGTTAGGGTTATTTGGTTTAGGGTTAGGTTTAGGGTCAGGGTTAGGGTTAGGGTTAGGGTTATTTGGGCTAGGGTTAGGGTTAGGGTTAGGGTTAGGGTTAGGGTTAGGGTAGGTTAGGGTTAGGGTTAGGGTTAGGGTTAGGGTTAGTTGGGTTTGGGTTATGGTTAGGGTTATTTTGGTAAAGGTTAGGCTTATGGTTAGTGTTAGGGCTAGTTGGTTTAGGGTTAGGGTTAGGGTTATTTGGTTTAGGGTTAGGTTTAGGGTCAGGGTTAGGGTTAGGGTTATTTGGGCTAGGGTTAGGGTTAGGGTTAGGGTTAGGGTTAGTTGGGTTTGGGTTATGGTTAGGGTTATTTTTGGTAAAGGTTAGGCTTATGGTTAGTGTTAGGGCTAGTTGGTTTAGGGTTAGGGTTAGGGTTATTTGGTTTAGGGTTAGGTTTAGGGTCAGGGTTAGGGTTAGGGTTAGGGTTATTTGGGCTAGGGTTAGGGTTAGGGTTAGGTTAGGGTTAGGGTTATGGTTAGTTGGGTTTGGGTTATGGTTAGGGTTATTTTGGTAAAGGTTAGGCTTATGGTTAGTGTTAGGGCTAGTTGGTTTAGGGTTAGGGTTAGGGTTATTTGGTTTAGGGTTAGGTTTAGGGTCAGGGTTAGGGTTAGGGTTAGGGTTATTTGGGCTAGGGTTAGGGTTAGGGTTAGGGTTAGGGTTAGGGTCATGGTTAGTTGGGTTTGGGTTATGGTTAGGGTTATTTTGGTAAAGGTTAGGCTTATGGTTAGTGTTAGGGCTAGTTGGTTTAGGGTTAGGGTTAGGGTTATTTGGTTTAGGGTTAGGTTTAGGGTCAGGGTTAGGGTTAGGGTTAGGGTTATTTGGGCTAGGGTTAGGGTTAGGGTTAGGGTTAGGGTTAGGGTTAGGGTTATGGTTAGTTGGGTTTGGGTTATGGTTAGGGTTATTTTGGTAAAGGTTAGGCTTATGGTTAGTGTTAGGGCTAGTTGGTTTAGGGTTAGGGTTAGGGTTATTTGGTTTAGGGTTAGGTTTAGGGTCAGGGTTAGGGTTTGGGTTAGGGTTATTTGGGCTAGAGGGTTAGGGTTAGGGTTAGGGTTAGGGTTATGGTTAGTTGGGTTTGGGTTATGGTTAGGGTTATTTTGGTAAAGGTTAGGCTTATGGTTAGTGTTAGGGCTAGTTGGTTTAGGGTTAGGGTTAGGGTTATTTGGTTTAGGGTTAGGTTTAGGCTCAGGGTTAGGGTTAGGGTTAGGGTTATTTGGGCTAGGGTTAGGGTTAGGGTTAGGGTTAGGGTTAGGGTTATGGTTAGTTGGGTTTGGGTTATGGTTAGGGTTATTTTGGTAAAGGTTAGGCTTATGGTTAGTGTTAGGGCTAGTTGGTTTAGGGTTAGGGTTAGGGTTATTTGGTTTAGGGTTAGGTTTAGGGTCAGGGTTAGGGTTAGGGTTAGGGTTATTTGGGCCAGGGTTAGGGTTAGGGTTAGGGTTAGGGTTATGGTTAGTTGGGTTTGGGTTATGGTTAGGGTTATTTTGGTAAAGGTTAGGCTTATGGTTAGTGTTAGGGCTAGTTGGTTTAGGGTTAGGGTTAGGGGTATTTGGTTTAGGGTTAGGTTTAGGCTCAGGGTTAGGGTTAGGGTTAGGGTTATTTGGGCTAGGGTTAGGGTTAGGGTTAGGGTTAGGGTTAGGGTTATGGTTAGTTGGGTTTGGGTTATGGTTAGGGTTATTTTGGTAAAGGTTAGGCTTATGGTTAGTGTTAGGGCTAGTTGGTTTAGGGTTAGGGTTAGGGTTATTTGGTTTAGGGTTAGGTTTAGGGTCAGGGTTAGGGTTAGGGTTAGGGTTATTTGGGCTAGGGTTAGGGTTAGGGTTAGGGTTAGGGTTAGGGTTAGGGTTATGGTTAGTTGGGTTTGGGTTATGGTTAGGGTTATTTTGGTAAAGGTTAGGCTTATGGTTAGTGTTAGGGCTAGTTGGTTTAGGGTTAGGGTTAGGGGTATTTGGTTTAGGGTTAGGTTTAGGCTCAGGGTTAGGGTTAGGGTTAGGGTTATTTGGGCTAGGGTTAGGGTTAGGGTTAGGGTTAGGGTTATGGTTAGTTGGGTTTGGGTTATGGTTAGGGTTATTTTGGTAAAGGTTAGGCTTATGGTTAGTGTTAGGGCTAGTTGGTTTAGGGTTAGGGTTAGGGTTATTTGGTTTAGGGTTAGGTTTAGGGTCAGGGTTAGGGTTAGGGTTAGGGTTATTTGGGCTAGGGTTAGGGTTAGGGTTAGGGTTAGGGTTAGGGTTATGGTTAGTTGGGTTTGGGTTATGGTTAGGGTTATTTTGGTAAAGGTTAGGCTTATGGTTAGTGTTAGGGCTAGTTGGTTTAGGGTTAGGGTTAGGGGTATTTGGTTTAGGGTTAGGTTTAGGCTCAGGGTTAGGGTTAGGGTTAGGGTTATTTGGGCTAGGGTTAGGGTTAGGGTTAGGGTTAGGGTTAGGGTTATGGTTAGTTGGGTTTGGGTTATGGTTAGGGTTATTTTGGTAAAGGTTATGCTTATGGTTAGTGTTAGGGCTAGTTGGTTTAGGGTTAGGGTTAGGGTTATTTGGTTTAGGGTTAGGTTTAGGGTCAGGGTTAGGGTTAGGGTTAGGGTTATTTGGGCTAGGGTTAGGGTTAGGGTTAGGGTTAGGGTTAGGGTTATGGTTAGTTGGGTTTGGGTTATGGTTAGGGTTATTTTGGTAAAGGTTAGGCTTATGGTTAGTGTTAGGGCTAGTTGGTTTAGGGTTAGGGTTAGGGTTATTTGGTTTAGGGTTAGGTTTAGGGTCAGGGTTAGGGTTAGGGTTAGGGTTATTTGGGCTAGGGTTAGGGTTAGGGTTAGGGTTAGGGTTAGGGTTAGGGTTAGGGTTAGGATTAGGGTTATGGTTAGTTGGGTTAGGGTTATGGTTAGGGTTATTTTGGTAAAGGTTAGGCTTATGGTTAGTGTTAGGGCTAGTTGGTTTAGGGTTAGGGTTAGGGTTATTTGGGCTAGGGTTAGGTTTAGGGTCAGGGTTAGGGTTAGGGTTATTTGGGCTAGGGTTAGGGTTAGGGTTAGGGTTAGGGTTAGGGTTATGGTTAGTTGGGTTTGGGTTATGGTTAGGGTTATTTTGGTAAAGGTTAGTCTTATGGTTAGTGTTAGGGCTAGTTGGTTTAGGGTTAGGGTTAGGGTTATTTGGTTTAGGGTTAGGTTTAGGGTCAGGGTTAGGGTTAGGGTTAGGGTTATTTGGGCTAGGGTTAGGGTTAGGGTTAGGGTTAGGGTTAGGGTTATGGTTAGTTGGGTTTGGGTTATGGTTAGGGTTATTTTGGTAAAGGTTAGGCTTATGGTTAGTGTTAGGGCTAGTTGGTTTAGGGTTAGGGTTAGGGTTATTTGGTTTAGGGTTAGGTTTAGGGTCAGGGTTAGGGTTAGGGTTAGGGTTATTTGGGCTAGGGTTAGGGTTAGGGTTAGGGTTAGGGTTAGGGTTAGGGTTAGGGTTAGGGTTAGGGTTATGGTTAGTTGGGTTTGGGTTATGGTTAGGGTTATTTTGGTAAAGGTTAGGCTTATGGTTAGTGTTAGGGCTAGTTGTTTTAGGGTTAGGGTTAGGGTTATTTGGTTTAGGGTTAGGTTTAGGGTCAGGGTTAGGGTTAGGGTTAGGGTTATATGGGCTAGGGTTAGGGTTAGGGTTAGGGTTAGGGATAGGGTTAGGGTTAGGGTTAGGGTTAGGGTTAGGGTTAGGGTTAGGGTTAGGGTTAGGGTTAGTTGGGTTTGGGTTAGGGTTAGGGTTAGGGTTAGGGTTAGTTGGGTTTGGGTTAGGGTTAGGGTTAGGGTTAGGGTTAGGGTTAGGGTTAGGGTTATGGTTAGTTGGGTTTAGGTTATGGTTAGGGTTATTTTGGTAAAGGTTAGGCTTATGGTTAGTGTTAGGGCTAGTTGGTTTAGGGTTAGGGTTAGGGTTATTTGGTTTAGGGTTAGGTTTAGGGTCAGGGTTAGGGTTAGGGTTAGGGTTATATGGGCTAGGGTTAGGGTTAGGGTTAGGGTTAGGGTTATGGTTAGTTGGGTTTGGGTTATGGTTAGGGTTATTTTGGTAAAGGTTAGGCTTATGGTTAGTGTTAGGGCTAGTTGGTTTAGGGTTAGGGTTAGGGTTATTTGGTTTAGGGTTAGGTTTAGGGTCAGGGTTAGGGTTAGGGTTAGGGTTATTTGGGCTAGGGTTAGGGTTAGGGTTAGGGTTAGGGTTAGGGTTAGGGTTAGGGTTAGGGTTAGGGTTAGGGTTATGGTTAGTTGGGTTTGGGTTATGGTTAGGGTTATTTTGGTAAAGGTTAGGCTTATGGTTAGTGTTAGGGCTAGTTGGTTTAGGGTTAGGGTTAGGGTTATTTGGTTTAGGGTTAGGTTTAGGGTCAGGGTTAGGGTTAGGGTTACTTGGGCTAGGGTTAGGGTTAGGGTTAGGGTTAGGGTTAGGGTTATGGTTAGTTGGGTTTGGGTTATGGTTAGGGTTATTTTGGTAAAGGTTAGGCTTATGGTTAGTGTTAGGGCTAGTTGGTTTAGGGTTAGGGTTAGGGTTATTTGGTTTAGGGTTAGGTTTAGGGTCAGGGTTAGGGTTAGGGTTAGGGTTATTTGGGCTAGGGTTAGGGTTAGGGTTAGGGTTAGGGTTATGGTTAGTTGGGTTTGGGTTATGGTTAGGGTTATTTTGGTAAAGGTTAGGCTTATGGTTAGTGTTAGGGCTAGTTGGTTTAGGGTTAGGGTTAGGGTTATTTGGTTTAGGGTTAGGTTTAGGGTCAGGGTTAGGGTTAGGGTTAGGGTTATATGGGCTAGGGTTAGGGTTAGGGTTAGGGTTAGGGTTAGGGTTAGGGTTATGGTTAGTTGGGTTTGGGTTATGGTTAGGGTTAGGGTTAGGGTTAGGGTTAGGGTTAGGGTTAGGGTTAGGGTTATGGTTAGTTGGGTTTGGGTTATGGTTAGGGTTATTTTGGTAAAGGTTAGGCTTATGGTTAGTGTTAGGGCTAGTTGGTTTAGGGTTAGGGTTAGGGTTATTTGGTTTAGGGTTAGGTTTAGGGTCAGGGTTAGGGTTAGGGTTAGGGTTATTTGGGCTAGGGTTAGGGTTAGGGTTAGGGTTAGGGTTAGGGTTATGGTTAGTTGGGTTTGGGTTATGGTTAGGGTTATTTTGGTAAAGGTTAGGCTTATGGTTAGTGTTAGGGCTAGTTGGTTTAGGGTTAGGGTTAGGGTTATTTGGTTTAGGGTTAGGTTTAGGGTCAGGGTTAGGGTTAGGGTTAGGGTTATTTGGGCTAGGGTTAGGGTTAGGGTTAGGGTTAGGGTTAGGGTTAGGGTTAGGGTTAGTTGGGTTTGGGTTATGGTTAGGGTTATTTTGGTAAAGGTTAGGCTTATGGTTAGTGTTAGGGCTAGTTGGTTTAGGGTTAGGGATAGGGTTATTTGGTTTAGGGTTAGGTTTAGGGTCAGGGTTAGGGTTAGGGTTAGGGTTATATGGGCTAGGGTTAGGGTTAGGGTTAGGGTTAGGGTTAGGGTTATGGTTAGTTGGGTTTGGGTTATGGTTAGGGTTATTTTGGTAAAGGTTAGGCTTATGGTTAGTGTTAGGGCTAGTTGGTTTAGGGTTAGGGTTAGGGTTATTTGGTTTAGGGTTAGGTGTAGGGTCAGGTTTATGGTTAGGGTTAGGGTTATTTGGGCTAGGGTTAGGGTTAGGGTTAGGGTTAGGGTTATGGTTAGTTGGGTTTGGGTTATGGTTAGGGTTATTTTGGTAAAGGTTAGGCTTATGGTTAGTGTTAGGGCTAGTTGGTTTAGGGTTAGGGTTAGGGGTATTTGGTTTAGGGTTAGGTTTAGGCTCAGGGTTAGGGTTAGGGTTAGGGTTATTTGGGCTAGGGTTAGGGTTAGGGTTAGGGTTAGGGTTAGGGTTAGGGTTATGGTTAGTTGGGTTTGGGTTATGGTTAGGGTTATTTTGGTAAAGGTTAGGCTTATGGTTAGTGTTAGGGCTAGTTGGTTTAGGGTTAGGGTTAGGGTTATTTGGTTTAGGGTTAGGTTTAGGGTCAGGGTTAGGGTTAGGGTTAGGGTTATTTGGGCTAGGGTTAGGGTTAGGGTTAGGGTTAGGGTTAGGGTTAGGGTTAGGGTTAGGGTTAGGGTTATGGTTAGTTGGGTTTGGGTTATGGTTAGGGTTATTTTGGTAAAGGTTAGGCTTATGGTTAGTGTTAGGGCTAGTTGGTTTAGGGTTAGGGTTAGGGTTATTTGGTTTAGGGTTAGGTTTAGGGTCAGGGTTAGGGTTAGGGTTAGGGTTATTTGGGCTAGGGTTAGGGTTAGGGTTAGGGTTAGGGTTAGGGTTAGGGTTAGGGTTAGGGTTAGGGTTAGTTGGGTTTGGGTTATGGTTAGGGTTATTTTGGTAAAGGTTAGGCTTATGGTTAGTGTTAGGGCTAGTTGGTTTAGGGTTAGGGTTAGGGGTATTTGGTTTAGGGTTAGGTTTAGGCTCAGGGTTAGGGTTAGGGTTATTTGGGCTAGGGTTAGGGTTAGGGTTAGGGTTAGGGTTAGGGTTATGGTTAGTTGGGTTTGGGTTATGGTTAGGGTTATTTTGGTAAAGGTTAGGCTTATGGTTAGTGTTAGGGCTAGTTGGTTTAGGGTTAGGGTTAGGGTTATTTGGTTTAGGGTTAGGTTTAGGGTCAGGGTTAGGGTTAGGGTTAGGGTTATTTGGGCTAGGGTTAGGGTTAGGGTTAGGGTTAGGGTTAGGGTTATGGTTAGTTGGGTTTAGGTTATGGTTAGGGTTATTTTGGTAAAGGTTAGGCTTATGGTTAGTGTTAGGGCTAGTTGGTTTAGGGTTAGGGTTAGGGTTATTTGGTTTAGGGTTAGGTTTAGGGTCAGGGTTAGGGTTAGGGTTAGGGTTATTTGGGCTAGGGTTAGGGTTAGAGTTAGGGTTAGGGTTAGGGTTAGGGTTAGGGTTAGGGTTAGGGTTAGTTGGGTTTGGGTTATGGTTAGGGTTATTTTGGTAAAGGTTAGGCTTATGGTTAGTGTTAGGGCTAGTTGGTTTAGGGTTAGGGTTAGGGTTATTTGGTTTAGGGTTAGGTTTAGGGTCAGGGTTAGGGTTAGGGTTATTTGGGCTAGGGTTAGGGTTAGGGTTAGGGTTAGGGTTATGGTTAGTTGGGTTTGGGTTATGGTTAGGGTTATTTTGGTAAAGGTTAGGCTTATGGTTAGTGTTAGGGCTAGTTGGTTTAGGGTTAGGGTTAGGGTTATTTGGTTTAGGGTTAGGTTTAGGGTCAGGGTTAGGGTTAGGGTTAGGGTTATTTGGGCTAGGGTTAGGGTTAGAGTTAGGGTTAGGGTTAGGGTTAGGGTTAGGGTTAGGGTTAGGGTTAGGGTTAGGGTTAGGGTTAGTTGGGTTTGGGTTATGGTTAGGGTTATTTTGGTAAAGGTTAGGCTTATGGTTAGTGTTAGGGCTAGTTGGTTTAGGGTTAGGGTTAGGGTTATTTGGTTTAGGGTTAGGTTTAGGGTCAGGGTTAGGGTTAGGGTTATTTGGGCTAGGGTTAGGGTTAGGGTTAGGGTTATGGTTAGTTGGGTTTGGGTTATGGTTAGGGTTATTTTGGTAAAGGTTAGGCTTATGGTTAGTGTTAGGGCTAGTTGGTTTAGGGTTAGGGTTAGGGTTATTTGGTTTAGGGTTAGGTTTAGGGTCAGGGTTAGGGTTAGGGTTAGGGTTATTTGGGCTAGGGTTAGGGTTAGGGTTAGGGTTAGGGTTAGGGTTATGGTTAGTTGGGTTTGGGTTATGGTTAGGGTTATTTTGGTAAAGGTTAGGCTTATGGTTAGTGTTAGGGCTAGTTGGTTTAGGGTTAGGGTTAGGGTTATTTGGTTTAGGGTTAGGTTTAGGGTCAGGGTTAGGGTTAGGGTTAGGGTTATTTGGGCTAGGGTTAGGGTTAGGGTTAGGGTTAGGGTTAGGGTCATGGTTAGTTGGGTTTGGGTTATGGTTAGGGTTATTTTGGTAAAGGTTAGGCTTATGGTTAGTGTTAGGGCTAGTTGGTTTAGGGTTAGGGTTAGGGTTATTTGGTTTAGGGTTAGGTTTAGGGTCAGGGTTAGGGTTAGGGTTAGGGTTATATGGGCTAGGGTTAGGGTTAGGGTTAGGGTTAGGGTTAGGGTTAGGGTTATGGTTAGTTGGGTTTGGGTTATGGTTAGGGTTATTTTGGTAAAGGTTAGGCTTATGGTTAGTGTTAGGGCTAGTTGGTTTAGGGTTAGGGTTAGGGTTATTTGGTTTAGGGTTAGGTGTAGGGTCAGGTTTATGGTTAGGGTTAGGGTTATTTGGGCTAGGGTTAGGGTTAGGGTTAGGGTTAGGGTTATGGTTAGTTGGGTTTGGGTTATGGTTAGGGTTATTTTGGTAAAGGTTAGGCTTATGGTTAGTGTTAGGGCTAGTTGGTTTAGGGTTAGGGTTAGGGGTATTTGGTTTAGGGTTAGGTTTAGGCTCAGGGTTAGGGTTAGGGTTAGGGTTATTTGGGCTAGGGTTAGGGTTAGGGTTAGGGTTAGGGTTAGGGTTATGGTTAGTTGGGTTTGGGTTATGGTTAGGGTTATTTTGGTAAAGGTTAGGCTTATGGTTAGTGTTAGGGCTAGTTGGTTTAGGGTTAGGGTTAGGGTTATTTGGTTTAGGGTTAGGTTTAGGGTCAGGGTTAGGGTTAGGGTTAGGGTTATTTGGGCCAGGGTTAGGGTTAGGGTTAGGGTTAGGGTTATGGTTAGTTGGGTTTGGGTTATGGTTAGGGTTATTTTGGTAAAGGTTAGGCTTATGGTTAGTGTTAGGGCTAGTTGGTTTAGGGTTAGGGTTAGGGGTATTTGGTTTAGGGTTAGGTTTAGGCTCAGGGTTAGGGTTAGGGTTAGGGTTATTTGGGCTAGGGTTAGGGTTAGGGTTAGGGTTAGGGTTAGGGTTATGGTTAGTTGGGTTTGGGTTATGGTTAGGGTTATTTTGGTAAAGGTTAGGCTTATGGTTAGTGTTAGGGCTAGTTGGTTTAGGGTTAGGGTTAGGGTTATTTGGTTTAGGGTTAGGTTTAGGGTCAGGGTTAGGGTTAGGGTTAGGGTTATTTGGGCTAGGGTTAGGGTTAGGGTTAGGGTTAGGGTTAGGGTTAGGGTTATGGTTAGTTGGGTTTGGGTTATGGTTAGGGTTATTTTGGTAAAGGTTAGGCTTATGGTTAGTGTTAGGGCTAGTTGGTTTAGGGTTAGGGTTAGGGGTATTTGGTTTAGGGTTAGGTTTAGGCTCAGGGTTAGGGTTAGGGTTAGGGTTATTTGGGCTAGGGTTAGGGTTAGGGTTAGGGTTAGGGTTATGGTTAGTTGGGTTTGGGTTATGGTTAGGGTTATTTTGGTAAAGGTTAGGCTTATGGTTAGTGTTAGGGCTAGTTGGTTTAGGGTTAGGGTTAGGGTTATTTGGTTTAGGGTTAGGTTTAGGGTCAGGGTTAGGGTTAGGGTTAGGGTTATTTGGGCTAGGGTTAGGGTTAGGGTTAGGGTTAGGGTTAGGGTTATGGTTAGTTGGGTTTGGGTTATGGTTAGGGTTATTTTGGTAAAGGTTAGGCTTATGGTTAGTGTTAGGGCTAGTTGGTTTAGGGTTAGGGTTAGGGGTATTTGGTTTAGGGTTAGGTTTAGGCTCAGGGTTAGGGTTAGGGTTAGGGTTATTTGGGCTAGGGTTAGGGTTAGGGTTAGGGTTAGGGTTAGGGTTATGGTTAGTTGGGTTTGGGTTATGGTTAGGGTTATTTTGGTAAAGGTTATGCTTATGGTTAGTGTTAGGGCTAGTTGGTTTAGGGTTAGGGTTAGGGTTATTTGGTTTAGGGTTAGGTTTAGGGTCAGGGTTAGGGTTAGGGTTAGGGTTATTTGGGCTAGGGTTAGGGTTAGGGTTAGGGTTAGGGTTAGGGTTATGGTTAGTTGGGTTTGGGTTATGGTTAGGGTTATTTTGGTAAAGGTTAGGCTTATGGTTAGTGTTAGGGCTAGTTGGTTTAGGGTTAGGGTTAGGGTTATTTGGTTTAGGGTTAGGTTTAGGGTCAGGGTTAGGGTTAGGGTTAGGGTTATTTGGGCTAGGGTTAGGGTTAGGGTTAGGGTTAGGGTTAGGGTTAGGGTTAGGGTTAGGATTAGGGTTATGGTTAGTTGGGTTAGGGTTATGGTTAGGGTTATTTTGGTAAAGGTTAGGCTTATGGTTAGTGTTAGGGCTAGTTGGTTTAGGGTTAGGGTTAGGGTTATTTGGGCTAGGGTTAGGTTTAGGGTCAGGGTTAGGGTTAGGGTTATTTGGGCTAGGGTTAGGGTTAGGGTTAGGGTTAGGGTTAGGGTTATGGTTAGTTGGGTTTGGGTTATGGTTAGGGTTATTTTGGTAAAGGTTAGTCTTATGGTTAGTGTTAGGGCTAGTTGGTTTAGGGTTAGGGTTAGGGTTATTTGGTTTAGGGTTAGGTTTAGGGTCAGGGTTAGGGTTAGGGTTAGGGTTATTTGGGCTAGGGTTAGGGTTAGGGTTAGGGTTAGGGTTAGGGTTATGGTTAGTTGGGTTTGGGTTATGGTTAGGGTTATTTTGGTAAAGGTTAGGCTTATGGTTAGTGTTAGGGCTAGTTGGTTTAGGGTTAGGGTTAGGGTTATTTGGTTTAGGGTTAGGTTTAGGGTCAGGGTTAGGGTTAGGGTTAGGGTTATTTGGGCTAGGGTTAGGGTTAGGGTTAGGGTTAGGGTTAGGGTTAGGGTTAGGGTTAGGGTTAGGGTTATGGTTAGTTGGGTTTGGGTTATGGTTAGGGTTATTTTGGTAAAGGTTAGGCTTATGGTTAGTGTTAGGGCTAGTTGTTTTAGGGTTAGGGTTAGGGTTATTTGGTTTAGGGTTAGGTTTAGGGTCAGGGTTAGGGTTAGGGTTAGGGTTATATGGGCTAGGGTTAGGGTTAGGGTTAGGGTTAGGGATAGGGTTAGGGTTAGGGTTAGGGTTAGGGTTAGGGTTAGGGTTAGGGTTAGGGTTAGGGTTAGTTGGGTTTGGGTTAGGGTTAGGGTTAGGGTTAGGGTTAGTTGGGTTTGGGTTAGGGTTAGGGTTAGGGTTAGGGTTAGGGTTAGGGTTAGGGTTATGGTTAGTTGGGTTTAGGTTATGGTTAGGGTTATTTTGGTAAAGGTTAGGCTTATGGTTAGTGTTAGGGCTAGTTGGTTTAGGGTTAGGGTTAGGGTTATTTGGTTTAGGGTTAGGTTTAGGGTCAGGGTTAGGGTTAGGGTTAGGGTTATATGGGCTAGGGTTAGGGTTAGGGTTAGGGTTAGGGTTATGGTTAGTTGGGTTTGGGTTATGGTTAGGGTTATTTTGGTAAAGGTTAGGCTTATGGTTAGTGTTAGGGCTAGTTGGTTTAGGGTTAGGGTTAGGGTTATTTGGTTTAGGGTTAGGTTTAGGGTCAGGGTTAGGGTTAGGGTTAGGGTTATTTGGGCTAGGGTTAGGGTTAGGGTTAGGGTTAGGGTTAGGGTTAGGGTTAGGGTTAGGGTTAGGGTTATGGTTAGTTGGGTTTGGGTTATGGTTAGGGTTATTTTGGTAAAGGTTAGGCTTATGGTTAGTGTTAGGGCTAGTTGGTTTAGGGTTAGGGTTAGGGTTATTTGGTTTAGGGTTAGGTTTAGGGTCAGGGTTAGGGTTAGGGTTACTTGGGCTAGGGTTAGGGTTAGGGTTAGGGTTAGGGTTAGGGTTATGGTTAGTTGGGTTTGGGTTATGGTTAGGGTTATTTTGGTAAAGGTTAGGCTTATGGTTAGTGTTAGGGCTAGTTGGTTTAGGGTTAGGGTTAGGGTTATTTGGTTTAGGGTTAGGTTTAGGGTCAGGGTTAGGGTTAGGGTTAGGGTTATTTGGGCTAGGGTTAGGGTTAGGGTTAGGGTTAGGGTTAGGGTTATGGTTAGTTGGGTTTGGGTTATGGTTAGGGTTATTTTGGTAAAGGTTAGGCTTATGGTTAGTGTTAGGGCTAGTTGGTTTAGGGTTAGGGTTAGGGTTATTTGGTTTAGGGTTAGGTTTAGGGTCAGGGTTAGGGTTAGGGTTAGGGTTATATGGGCTAGGGTTAGGGTTAGGGTTAGGGTTAGGGTTAGGGTTAGGGTTATGGTTAGTTGGGTTTGGGTTATGGTTAGGGTTATTTTGGTAAAGGTTAGGCTCATGGTTAGTGTTAGGGCTAGTTGGTTTAGGGTTAGGGTTAGGGTTATTTGGTATAGGGTTAGGTGTAGGGTCAGGTTTATGGTTAGGGTTAGGGTTATTTGGGCTAGGGTTAGGGTTAGGGTTAGGGTTAGGGTTAGGGTTAGGGTTAGGGTTAGTTGGGTTTGGGTTATGGTTAGGGTTATTTTGGTAAAGGTTAGGCTTATGGTTAGTGTTAGGGCTAGTTGGTTTAGGGTTAGGGTTAGGGTTATTTGGTTTAGGGTTAGGTTTAGGCTCAGGGTTAGGGTTAGGGTTAGGGTTATTTGGGCTAGGGTTAGGGTTAGGGTTAGGGTTAGGGTTATGGTTAGTTGGGTTTGGGTTATGGTTAGGGTTATTTTGGTAAAGGTTAGGCTTATGGTTAGTGTTAGGGCTAGTTGGTTTAGGGTTAGGGTTAGGGTTATTTGGTTTAGGGTTAGGTTTAGGGTCAGGGTTAGGGTTAGGGTTAGGGTTATTTGGGCTAGGGTTAGGGTTAGGGTTAGGGTTAGGGTTAGGGTTAGGGTTATGGTTAGTTGGGTTTGGGTTATGGTTAGGGTTATTTTGGTAAAGGTTAGGCTTATGGTTAGTGTTAGGGCTAGTTGGTTTAGGGTTAGGGTTAGGGGTATTTGGTTTAGGGTTAGGTTTAGGCTCAGGGTTAGGGTTAGGGTTAGGGTTATTTGGGCTAGGGTTAGGGTTAGGGTTAGGGTTAGGGTTAGGGTTATGGTTAGTTGGGTTTGGGTTATGGTTAGGGTTATTTTGGTAAAGGTTATGCTTATGGTTAGTGTTAGGGCTAGTTGGTTTAGGGTTAGGGTTAGGGTTATTTGGTTTAGGGTTAGGTTTAGGGTCAGGGTTAGGGTTAGGGTTAGGGTTATTTGGGCTAGGGTTAGGGTTAGGGTTAGGGTTAGGGTTAGGGTTAGGGTTATGGTTAGTTGGGTTTGGGTTATGGTTAGGGTTATTTTGGTAAAGGTTAGGCTTATGGTTAGTGTTAGGGCTAGTTGGTTTAGGGTTAGGGTTAGGGTTATTTGGTTTAGGGTTAGGTTTAGGGTCAGGGTTAGGGTTAGGGTTAGGGTTATATGGGCTAGGGTTAGGGTTAGGGTTAGGGTTAGGGTTAGGGTTATGGTTAGTTGGGTTTGGGTTATGGTTAGGGTTATTTTGGTAAAGGTTAGGCTTATGGTTAGTGTTAGGGCTAGTTGGTTTAGGGTTAGGGTTAGGGTTATTTGGTTTAGGGTTAGGTTTAGGGTCAGGGTTAGGGTTAGGGTTAGGGTTATTTGGGCTAGGGTTAGGGTTAGGGTTAGGGTTAGGGTTAGGGTTAGGGTTAGTTGGGTTTGGGTTAGGGTTAGGGTTAGGGTTAGGGTTAGGGTTAGGGTTAGTTGGGTTTGGGTTAGGGTTAGGGTTAGGGTTAGGGTTAGGGTTAGGGTTAGGGTTAGGGTTAGGGTTAGGGTTAGGGTTAGGGTTATGGTTAGTTGGGTTTAGGTTATGGTTAGGGTTATTTTGGTAAAGGTTAGGCTTATGGTTAGTGTTAGGGCTAGTTGGTTTAGGGTTAGGGTTAGGGTTATTTGGTTTAGGGTTAGGTTTAGGGTCAGGGTTAGGGTTAGGGTTAGGGTTATATGGGCTAGGGTTAGGGTTAGGGTTAGGGTTAGGGTTATGGTTAGTTGGGTTTGGGTTATTGTTAGGGTTATTTTGGTAAAGGTTAGGCTTATGGTTAGTGTTAGGGCTAGTTGGTTTAGGGTTAGGGTTAGGGTTATTTGGTTTAGGGTTAGGTTTAGGGTCAGGGTTAGGGTTAGGGTTAGGGTTATTTGGGCTAGGGTTAGGGTTAGGGTTAGGGTTAGGGTTAGGGTTAGGGTTAGTTGGGTTTGGGTTATGGTTAGGGTTATTTTGGTAAAGGTTAGGCTTATGGTTAGTGTTAGGGCTAGTTGGTTTAGGGTTAGGGTTAGGGTTATTTGGTTTAGGGTTAGGTTTAGGGTCAGGGTTAGGGTTAGGGTTATTTGGGCTAGGGTTAGGGTTAGGGTTAGGGTTAGGGTTAGGGTTATGGTTAGTTGGGTTTGGGTTATGGTTAGGGTTATTTTGGTAAAGGTTAGGCTTATGGTTAGTGTTAGGGCTAGTTGGTTTAGGGTTAGGGTTAGGGTTATTTGGTTTAGGGTTAGGTTTAGGGTCAGGGTTAGGTTTAGGGTTAGGGTTATTTGGGCTAGGGTTAGGGTTAGGGTTAGGGTTAGGGTTAGGGTTAGGGTTATGGTTAGTTGGGTTTGGGTTATGGTTAGGGTTATTTTGGTAAAGGTTAGGCTTATGGTTAGTGTTAGGGCTAGTTGGTTTAGGGTTAGGGTTAGGGTTATTTGGTTTAGGGTTAGGTTTAGGGTCAGGGTTAGGGTTAGGGTTAGGGTTATATGGGCTAGGGTTAGGGTTAGGGTTAGGGTTAGGGTTAGGGTTATGGTTAGTTGGGTTTGGGTTATGGTTAGGGTTATTTTGGTAAAGGTTAGGCTTATGGTTAGTGTTAGGGCTAGTTGGTTTAGGGTTAGGGTTAGGGTTATTTGGTATAGGGTTAGGTGTAGGGTCAGGTTTATGGTTAGGGTTAGGGTTATTTGGGCTAGGGTTAGGGTTAGGGTTAGGGTTAGGGTTAGGGTTAGGGTTAGTTGGGTTTGGGTTATGGTTAGGGTTATTTTGGTAAAGGTTAGGCTTATGGTTAGTGTTAGGGCTAGTTGGTTTAGGGTTAGGGTTAGGGTTATTTGGTATAGGGTTAGGTGTAGGGTCAGGTTTATGGTTAGGGTTAGGGTTATTTGGGCTAGGGTTAGGGT
>NW_028276028.1:22500-25345 GCF_052056855.1 Sturnus vulgaris
GGTTAGGGTTAGGGTTATATGGGCTAGGGTTAGGGTTAGGGTTAGGGTTAGGGTTAGGGTTAGGGTTATATGGGCTAGGGTTAGGGTTAGGGTTATTTTGGTAAAGGTTAGGCTTATGGTTAGTGTTAGGGCTAGTTGGTTTAGGGTTAGGGTTAGGGTTATTTGGTTTAGGGTTAGGTTTAGGGTCAGGGTTAGGGTTAGGGTTAGGGTTATTTGGGCTAGGGTTAGGGTTAGGGTTAGGGTTAGGGTTAGGGTTAGGGTTAGGGTTAGGGTTATGGTTAGTTGGGTTAGGGTTATGGTTAGGGTTATTTTGGTAAAGGTTAGGCTTATGGTTAGTGTTAGGGCTAGTTGGTTTAGGGTTAGGGTTAGGGTTATTTGGTTTAGGGTTAGGTTTAGGGTCAGGGTTAGGGTTAGGGTTATTTGGGCTAGGGTTAGGGTTAGGGTTAGAGTTAGGGTTAGGGTTAGGGTTAGGGTTAGGGTTATGGTTAGTTGGGTTTGGGTTATGGTTAGGGTTATTTTGGTAAAGGTTAGGCTTATGGTTAGTGTTAGGGCTAGTTGGTTTAGGGTTAGGGTTAGGGTTATTTGGTTTAGGGTTAGGTTTAGGGTCAGGGTTAGGGTTAGGGTTATGGTTATTTGGGCTAGGGTTAGGGTTAGGGTTAGGGTTAGGGTTAGGGTTATGGTTAGTTGGGTTTGGGTTATGGTTAGGGTTATTTTGGTAAAGGTTAGGCTTATGGTTAGTGTTAGGGCTAGTTGGTTTAGGGTTAGGGTTAGGGTTATTTGGTTTAGGGTTAGGTTTAGGGTCAGGGTTAGGGTTAGGGTTAGGGTTATATGGGCTAGGGTTAGGGTTAGGGTTAGGGTTAGGGTTATGGTTAGTTGGGTTTGGGTTATTGTTAGGGTTATTTTGGTAAAGGTTAGGCTTATGGTTAGTGTTAGGGCTAGTTGGTTTAGGGTTAGGGTTAGGGTTATTTGGTTTAGGGTTAGGTTTAGGGTCAGGGTTAGGGTTAGGGTTAGGGTTATTTGGGCTAGGGTTAGGGTTAGGGTTAGGGTTAGGGTTAGGGTTATGGTTAGTTGGGTTTGGGTTATGGTTAGGGTTATTTTGGTAAAGGTTAGGCTTATGGTTAGTGTTAGGGCTAGTTGGTTTAGGGTTAGGGTTAGCGTTATTTGGTTTAGGGTTAGGTTTAGGGTTAGGGTTAGGGTTAGGGTTATTTGGGCTAGGGTTAGGGTTAGGGTTAGGGTTAGGGTTAGGGTTAGGGTTATGGTAGTTGGGTTTGGGTTATGGTTAGGGTTATTTTGGTAAAGGTTAGGCTTATGGTTAGTGTTAGGGCTAGTTGGTTTAGGGTTAGGGTTAGGGTTATTTGGTTTAGGGTTAGGTTTAGGGTCAGGGTTAGGGTTAGGGTTAGGGTTATATGGGCTAGGGTTAGGGTTAGGGTTAGGGTTAGGGTTATGGCTAGTTGGGTTTGGGTTATGGTTAGGGTTATTTTGGTAAAGGTTAGGCTTATGGTTAGTGTTAGGGCTAGTTGGTTTAGGGTTAGGGTTAGGGTTATTTGGTTTAGGGTTAGGTTTAGGGTCAGGGTTAGGGTTAGGGTTAGGGTTATTTGGGCTAGGGTTAGGGTTAGGGTTAGGGTTAGGGTTAGGTTCAGGGTTAGGGTTAGTTGGGTTTGGGTTATGGTTAGGGTTATTTTGGTAAAGGTTAGGCTTATGGTTAGTGTTAGGGCTAGTTGGTTTAGGGTTAGGGTTAGGGTTATTTGGTTTAGGGTTAGGTTTAGGGTCAGGGTTAGGGTTAGGGTTAGGGTTATTTGGGCTAGGGTTAGGGTTAGGGTTAGGGTTAGGGTTATGGTTAGTTGGGTTTAGGTTATGGTTAGGGTTATTTTGGTAAAGGTTAGGCTTATGGTTAGTGTTAGGGCTAGTTGGTTTAGGGTTAGGGTTAGGGTTATTTGGTTTAGGGTTAGGTTTAGGGTCAGGGTTAGGGTTAGGGTTAGGGTTATATGGGCTAGGGTTAGGGTTAGGGTTAGGGTTAGGGTTATGGTTAGTTGGGTTTGGGTTATGGTTAGGGTTATTTTGGTAAAGGTTAGGCTTATGGTTAGTGTTAGGGCTAGTTGGTTTAGGGTTAGGGTTAGGGTTATTGGTTTAGGGTTAGGTTTAGGGTCAGGGTTAGGGTTAGGGTTAGGGTTATTTGGGCTAGGGTTAGGGTTAGGGTTAGGGTTAGGGTTAGGGTTATGGTTAGTTGGGTTTGGGTTATGGTTAGGGTTATTTTGGTAAAGGTTAGGCTTATGGTTAGTGTTAGGGCTAGTTGGTTTAGGGTTAGGGTTAGGGTTATTTGGTTTAGGGTTAGGTTTAGGGTCAGGGTTAGGGTTAGGGTTATATGGGCTAGGGTTAGGGTTAGGGTTAGGGTTAGGGTTATATGGGCTAGGGTTAGGGTTAGGGTTATTTTGGTAAAGGTTAGGCTTATGGTTAGTGTTAGGGCTAGTTGGTTTAGGGTTAGGGTTAGGGTTATTTGGTTTAGGGTTAGGTTTAGGGTCAGGGTTAGGGTTAGGGTTAGGGTTATTTGGGCTAGGGTTAGGGTTAGGGTTAGGGTTAGGGTTAGGGTTAGGGTTAGGGTTATGGTTAGTTGGGTTAGGGTTATGGTTAGGGTTATTTTGGTAAAGGTTAGTCTTATGGTTAGTGTTAGGGCTAGTTGGTTTAGGGTTAGGGTTAGGGTTATTTGGTTTAGGGTTAGGTTTAGGGTCAGGGTTAGGGTTAGGGTTATTTGGGCTAGGGTTAGGGTTAGGGTTAGGGTTAGGGTTAGGGTTAGGGTTAGGGTTAGGGTTATGGTTAGTTGGGTTTGGGTTATGGTTAGGGTTATTTA
>NW_028276029.1:0-25253 GCF_052056855.1 Sturnus vulgaris
AAGGCGAAGAACGAAGCCGCTTGCGAGCGGCGCAGTGCAGCGAAGAGCTCTACGAATTCGCCGCTAGCTTCACGGTCCTTCTCAGCTGCGAGTAGCAGCGCTCGCAGTACACAGAGCTTCGCAAGGCCCGAAGACCCGGAGGGAAGTATCGCTCACGAAAATGTGCCAGGACAGAGACGTGTTCTACGTTGTCCCCTCTCGTCGTGCAGTTTGTGCCTCTGCTGCTTCTGCTGTTAGGAATCGCTCCTTGAAAGGCGAGCGAGAGCGTCCTTCCGGGTGCATTGCACTGAGTCGAGTGCTCGCTCGGGACTTTGCTCTCGCGGCCAAGGCAAGAGGGCGTGCTTGCCCGCAGAACCGAGAACACGCTGTTGGGCAGAGCTGCAACCGACCGCTGGAGTTCAGCTCTCGCCGGACGGCAGAAGGCGAAGAACGAAGCCGCTTGCGAGCGGCGCAGTGCAGCGAAGAGCTCTCCGAATTCGCCGCTAGCTCCACGGTCCTTCTCAGCTGCGAGTAGCTGCTCTCGCAGTACACAGAGCTTCGCAAGGCCCGAAGAGCCGGAGGGAAGTATCGCACACGCAAATGTGCCAGGACAGAGACGTGTTCTACGTTGTCCCCTCTCGTCGTGCAGTTTGTGCCTCTGCTGCTTCTGCTGTTAGGAATCGCTCCTTGAAAGGCGAGCGAGAGCGTCCTTCCGGGTGCATTGCACTGAGTCGAGTGCTCGCTCGGGACTTTGCTCTCGGGGCCAAGGCAAGAGGGCGTGCTTGCCCGCAGAACCGAGAACACGCTGTTGGGCAGAGCTGCAACTGACCGCTGGAGTTCAGCCTTCGCCGGACGGCAGAAGGCGAAGAACGAAGGCGCTTGCGAGCGGCGCAGTGCAGCGAAGAGCTCTCCGAATTCGCCGCTAGCTCCACGGCCCTTCTCAGCTGCGAGTAGCAGCGCTCGCAGTACACAGAGCTTCGCAAGGCCCGAAGAGCCGGAGGGAAGTATCGCACACGCAAATGTGCCAGGACAGAGACGTGTTCTACGTTGTCCCTTCTCGTCGTGCAGTTTGTGCCTCTGCTGCTTCTGCTGTTAGGAATCGCTCCTTGAAAGGCGAGCGAGAGCGTCCTTCCGGGTGCATTGCACTGAGTCGAGTGCTCGCTCGGGACTTTGCTCTCGCGGCCAAGGCAAGAGGGCGTGCTTGCCCGCAGAACCGAGAACACGCTGTTGGGCAGAGCTGCAACTGACCGCTGGAGTTCAGCTCTCGCCGGACGGCAGAAGGCGAAGAACGAAGGCGCTTGCGAGCGGCGCAGTGCAGCGAAGAGCTCTCCGAATTCGCCGCTAGCTCCACGGTCCTTCTCAGCTGCGAGTAGCAGCGCTCGCAGTACACAGAGCTTCGCAAGGCCCGAAGAGCCGGAGGGAAGTATCGCACACGCAAATGTGCCAGGACAGAGACGTGTTCTACGTTGTCCCCTCTCGTCGTGCAGTTTGTGCCTCTGCTGCTTCTGCTGTTAGGAATCGCTCTTTGAAAGGCGAGCGAGAGCGTCCTTCCGGGTGCATTGCACTGAGTCGAGTGCTCGCTCGGGACTTTGCTCTCGGGGCCAAGGCAAGAGGGCGTGCTTGCTCGCAGAACCGAGAACACGCTGTTGGGCAGAGCTGCAACTGACCGCTGGAGTTCAGCTCTCGCCGGACGGCAGAAGGCGAAGAACGAAGCCGCTTGCGAGCGGCGCAGTGCAGCGAAGAGCTCTCCGAATTCGCCGCTAGCTCCACGGTCCTTCTCAGCTGCGAGTAGCAGCGCTCGCAGTACACAGAGCTTCGCAAGGCCCGAAGACCCGGAGGGAAGTATCGCACACGCAAATGTGCCAGGACAGAGACGTGTTCTACGTTGTCCCCTCTCGTCGTGCAGTTTGTGCCTCTGCTGCTTCTGCTGTTAGGAATCGCTCCTTGAAAGGCGAGCGAGAGCGTCCTTCCGGGTGCATTGCACTGAGTCGAGTGCTCGCTCGGGACTTTGCTCTCGCGGCCAAGGCAAGAGGGCGTGCTTGCCCGCAGAACCGAGAACACGCTGTTGGGCAGAGCTGCAACTGACCGCTGGAGTTCAGCTCTCGCCGGACGGCAGAAGGCGAAGAACGAAGCCGCTTGCGAGCGGCGCAGTGCAGCGAAGAGCTCTACGAATTCGCCGCTAGCTCCACGGTCCTTCTCAGCTGCGAGTAGCAGCGCTCGCAGTACACAGAGCTTCGCAAGGCCCGAAGACCCGGAGGGAAGTATCGCTCACGAAAATGTGCCAGGACAGAGACGTGTTCTACGTTGTCCCCTCTCGTCGTGCAGTTTGTGCCTCTGCTGCTTCTGCTGTTAGGAATCGCTCCTTGAAAGGCGAGCGAGAGCGTCCTTCCGGGTGCATTGCACTGAGTCGAGTGCTCGCTCGGGACTTTGCTCTCGCGGCCAAGGCAAGAGGGCGTGCTTGCCCGCAGAACCGAGAACACGCTGTTGGGCAGAGCTGCAACTGACCGCTGGAGTTCAGCTCTCGCCGGACGGCAGAAGGCGAAGAACGAAGCCGCTTGCGAGCGGCGCAGTGCAGCGAAGAGCTCTCCGAATTCGCCGCTAGCTCCACGGTCCTTCTCAGCTGCGAGTAGCTGCTCTCGCAGTACACAGAGCTTCGCAAGGCCCGAAGAGCCGGAGGGAAGTATCGCACACGAAAATGTGCCAGGACAGAGACGTGTTCTACGTTGTCCCCTCTCGTCGTGCAGTTTGTGCCTCTGCTGCTTCTGCTGTTAGGAATCGCTCCTTGAAAGGCGAGCGAGAGCGTCCTTCCGGGTGCATTGCACTGAGTCGAGTGCTCGCTCGGGACTTTGCTCTCGCGGCCAAGGCAAGAGGGCGTGCTTGCCCGCAGAACCGAGAACACGCTGTTGGGCAGAGCTGCAACTGACCGCTGGAGTTCAGCCTTCGCCGGACGGCAGAAGGCGAAGAACGAAGGCGCTTGCGAGCGGCGCAGTGCAGCGAAGAGCTCTCCGAATTCGCCGCTAGCTCCACGGTCCTTCTCAGCTGCGAGTAGCAGCGCTCGCAGTACACAGAGCTTCGCAAGGCCCGAAGAGCCGGAGGGAAGTATCGCACACGCAAATGTGCCAGGACAGAGACGTGTTCTACGTTGTCCCCTCTCGTCGTGCAGTTTGTGCCTCTGCTGCTTCTGCTGTTAGGAATCGCTCCTTGAAAGGCGAGCGAGAGCGTCCTTCCGGGTGCATTGCACTGAGTCGAGTGCTCGCTCGGGACTTTGCTCTCGCGGCCAAGGCAAGAGGGCGTGCTTGCCCGCAGAACCGAGAACACGCTGTTGGGCAGAGCTGCAACTGACCGCTGGAGTTCAGCTCTCGCCGGACGGCAGAAGGCGAAGAACGAAGGCGCTTGCGAGCGGCGCAGTGCAGCGAAGAGCTCTCCGAATTCGCCGCTAGCTCCACGGTCCTTCTCAGCTGCGAGTAGCAGCGCTCGCAGTACACAGAGCTTCGCAAGGCCCGAAGAGCCGGAGGGAAGTATCGCACACGCAAATGTGCCAGGACAGAGACGTGTTCTACGTTGTCCCCTCTCGTCGTGCAGTTTGTGCCTCTGCTGCTTCTGCTGTTAGGAATCGCTCCTTGAAAGGCGAGCGAGAGCGTCCTTCCGGGTGCATTGCACTGAGTCGAGTGCTCGCTCGGGACTTTGCTCTCGGGGCCAAGGCAAGAGGGCGTGCTTGCCCGCAGAACTGAGAACACGCTGTTGGGCAGAGCTGCAACTGACCGCTGGAGTTCAGCTCTCGCCGGACGGCAGAAGGCGAAGAACGAAGCCGCTTGCGAGCGGCGCAGTGCAGCGAAGAGCTCTCCGAATTCGCCGCTACCTCCACGGTCCTTCTCAGCTGCGAGTAGCAGCGCTCGCAGTACACAGAGCTTCGCAAGGCCCGAAGACCCGGAGGGAAGTATCGCACACGCAAATGTGCCAGGACAGAGACGTGTTCTACGTTGTCCCCTCTCGTCGTGCAGTTTGTGCCTCTGCTGCTTCTGCTGTTAGGAATCGCTCCTTGAAAGGCGAGCGAGAGCGTCCTTCCGGGTGCATTGCACTGAGTCGAGTGCTCGCTCGGGACTTTGCTCTCGGGGCCAAGGCAAGAGGGCGTGCTTGCCCGCAGAGCTGAGAACACGCTGTTGGGCAGAGCTGCAACTGACCGCTGGAGTTCAGCTCTCGCCGGACGGCAGAAGGCGAAGAACGAAGCCGCTTGCGAGCGGCGCAGTGCAGCGAAGAGCTCTCCGAATTCGCCGCTAGCTCCACGGTCCTTCTCAGCTGCGAGTAGCAGCGCTCGCAGTACACAGAGCTTCGCAAGGCCCGAAGACCCGGAGGGAAGTATCGCACACGAAAATGTGCCAGGACAGAGACGTGTTCTACGTTGTCCCCTCTCGTCGTGCAGTTTGTGCCTCTGCTGCTTCTGCTGTTAGGAATCGCTCCTTGAAAGGCGAGCGAGAGCGTCCTTCCGGGTGCATTGCACTGAGTCGAGTGCTCGCTCGGGACTTTGCTCTCGGGGCCAAGGCAAGAGGGCGTGCTTGCCCGCAGAACCGAGAACACGCTGTTGGGCAGAGCTGCAACTGACCGCTGGAGTTCAGCCTTCGGCGGACGGCAGAAGGCGAAGAACGAAGCCGCTTGCGAGCGGCGCAGTGCAGCGAAGAGCTCTCCGAATTCGCCGCTAGCTCCACGGCCCTTCTCAGCTGCGAGTAGCAGCGCTCGCAGTACACAGAGCTTCGCAAGGCCCGAAGAGCCGGAGGGAAGTATCGCACACGCAAATGTGCCAGGACAGAGACGTGTTCTACGTTGTCCCCTCTCGTCGTGCAGTTTGTGCCTCTGCTGCTTCTGCTGTTAGGAATCGCTCCTTGAAAGGCGAGCGAGAGCGTCCTTCCGGGTGCATTGCACTGAGTCGAGTGCTCGCTCGGGACTTTGCTCTCGGGGCCAAGGCAAGAGGGCGTGCTTGCCCGCAGAACCGAGAACACGCTGTTGGGCAGAGCTGCAACTGACCGCTGGAGTTCAGCCTTCGCCGGACGGCAGAAGGCGAAGAACGAAGGCGCTTGCGAGCGGCGCAGTGCAGCGAAGAGCTCTACGAATTCGCCGCTAGCTCCACGGTCCTTCTCAGCTGCGAGTAGCAGCGCTCGCAGTACACAGAGCTTCGCAAGGCCCGAAGACCCGGAGGGAAGTATCGCTCACGAAAATGTGCCAGGACAGAGACGTGTTCTACGTTGTCCCCTCTCGTCGTGCAGTTTGTGCCTCTGCTGCTTCTGCTGTTAGGAATCGCTCCTTGAAAGGCGAGCGAGAGCGTCCTTCCGGGTGCATTGCACTGAGTCGAGTGCTCGCTCGGGACTTTGCTCTCGGGGCCAAGGCAAGAGGGCGTGCTTGCCCGCAGAACCGAGAACACGCTGTTGGGCAGAGCTGCAACTGACCGCTGGAGTTCAGCTCTCGCCGGACGGCAGAAGGCGAAGAACGAAGCCGCTTGCGAGCGGCGCAGTGCAGCGAAGAGCTCTCCGAATTCGCCGCTAGCTCCACGGTCCTTCTCAGCTGCGAGTAGCAGCTCTCGCAGTACACAGAGCTTCGCAAGGCCCGAAGAGCCGGAGGGAAGTATCGCACACGCAAATGTGCCAGGACAGAGACGTGTTCTACGGTGTCCCCTCTCGTCGTGCAGTTTGTGCCTCTGCTGCTTCTGCTGTTAGGAATCGCTCCTTGAAAGGCGAGCGAGAGCGTCCTTCCGGGTGCATTGCACTGAGTCGAGTGCTCGCTCGGGACTTTGCTCTCGGGGCCAAGGCAAGAGGGCGTGCTTGCCCGCAGAACCGAGAACACGCTGTTGGGCAGAGCTGCAACTGACCGCTGGAGTTCAGCTCTCGCCGGACGGCAGAAGGCGAAGAACGAAGCCGCTTGCGAGCGGCGCAGTGCAGCGAAGAGCTCTCCGAATTCGCCGCTAGCTCCACGGTCCTTCTCAGCTGCGAGTAGCAGCGCTCGCAGTACACAGAGCTTCGCAAGAACCGAAGAGCCGGAGGGAAGTATCGCACACGAAAATGTGCCAGGACAGAGACGTGTTCTACGTTGTCCCTTCTCGTCATGCAGTTTGTGCCTCTGCTGCTTCTGCTGTTAGGAATCGCTCCTTGAAAGGCGAGCGAGAGCGTCCTTCCGGGTGCATTGCACTGAGTCGAGAGCTCGCTCGGGACTTTGCTCTCGGGGCCAAGGCAAGAGGGCGTGCTTGCCCGCAGAACCGAGAACACGCTGTTGGGCAGAGCTGCAACTGACCGCTGGAGTTCAGCTCTCCCCGGACGGCAGAAGGCGAAGAACGAAGCCGCTTGCGAGCGGCGCAGTGCAGCGAAGAGCTCTCCGAATTCGCCGCTAGCTCCACGGTCCTTCTCAGCTGCGAGTAGCAGCGCTCGCAGTACACAGAGCTTCGCAAGGCCCGAAGAGCCGGAGGGAAGTATCGCACACGCAAATGTGCCAGGACAGAGACGTGTTCTACGTTGTCCCCTCTCGTCGTGCAGTTTGTGCCTCTGCTGCTTCTGCTGTTAGGAATCGCTCCTTGAAAGGCGAGCGAGAGCGTCCTTCCGGGTGCATTGCACTGAGTCGAGTGCTCGCTCGGGACTTTGCTCTCGGGGCCAAGGCAAGAGGGCGTGCTTGCCCGCAGAACCGAGAACACGCTGTTGGGCAGAGCTGCAACCGACCGCTGGAGTTCAGCTCTCGCCGGACGGCAGAAGGCGAAGAACGAAGCTGCTTGCGAGCGGCGCAGTGCAGCGAAGAGCTCTACGAATTCGCCGCTAGCTTCACGGTCCTTCTCAGCTGCGAGTAGCAGCGCTCGCAGTACACAGAGCTTCGCAAGGCCCGAAGAGCCGGAGGGAAGTATCGCACACGCAAATGTGCCAGGACAGAGACGTGTTCTACGTTGTCCCCTCTCGTCGTGCAGTTTGTGCCTCTGCTGCTTCTGCTGTTAGGAATCGCTCCTTGAAAGGCGAGCGAGAGCGTCCTTCCGGGTGCATTGCACTGAGTCGAGTGCTCGCTCGGGACTTTGCTCTCGGGGCCAAGGCAAGAGGGCGTGCTTGCCCGCAGAACCGAGAACACGCTGTTGGGCAGAGCTGCAACTGACCGCTGGAGTTCAGCCTTCGCCGGACGGCAGAAGGCGAAGAACGAAGGCGCTTGCGAGCGGCGCAGTGCAGCGAAGAGCTCTACGAATTCGCCGCTAGCTCCACGGTCCTTCTCAGCTGCGAGTAGCAGCGCTCGCAGTACACAGAGCTTCGCAAGGCCCGAAGACCCGGAGGGAAGTATCGCTCACGAAAATGTGCCAGGACAGAGACGTGTTCTACGTTGTCCCCTCTCGTCGTGCAGTTTGTGCCTCTGCTGCTTCTGCTGTTAGGAATCGCTCCTTGAAAGGCGAGCGAGAGCGTCCTTCCGGGTGCATTGCACTGAGTCGAGTGCTCGCTCGGGACTTTGCTCTCGGGGCCAAGGCAAGAGGGCGTGCTTGCCCGCAGAACCGAGAACACGCTGTTGGGCAGAGCTGCAACTGACCGCTGGAGTTCAGCTCTCGCCGGACGGCAGAAGGCGAAGAACGAAGCCGCTTGCGAGCGGCGCAGTGCAGCGAAGAGCTCTCCGAATTCGCCGCTAGCTCCACGGTCCTTCTCAGCTGCGAGTAGCAGCTCTCGCAGTACACAGAGCTTCGCAAGGCCCGAAGAGCCGGAGGGAAGTATCGCACACGCAAATGTGCCAGGACAGAGACGTGTTCTACGGTGTCCCCTCTCGTCGTGCAGTTTGTGCCTCTGCTGCTTCTGCTGTTAGGAATCGCTCCTTGAAAGGCGAGCGAGAGCGTCCTTCCGGGTGCATTGCACTGAGTCGAGTGCTCGCTCGGGACTTTGCTCTCGGGGCCAAGGCAAGAGGGCGTGCTTGCCCACAGAACCGAGAACACGCTGTTGGGCAGAGCTGCAACTGACCGCTGGAGTTCAGCTCTCGCCGGACGGCAGAAGGCGAAGAACGAAGCCGCTTGCGAGCGGCGCAGTGCAGCGAAGAGCTCTCCGAATTCGCCGCTAGCTCCACGGTCCTTCTCAGCTGCGAGTAGCAGCGCTCGCAGTACACAGAGCTTCGCAAGAACCGAAGACCCGGAGGGAAGTATCGCACACGAAAATGTGCCAGGACAGAGACGTGTTCTACGTTGTCCCTTCTCGTCGTGCAGTTTGTGCCTCTGCTGCTTCTGCTGTTAGGAATCGCTCCTTGAAAGGCGAGCGAGAGCGTCCTTCCGGGTGCATTGCACTGAGTCGAGTGCTCGCTCGGGACTTTGCTCTCGGGGCCAAGGCAAGAGGGCGTGCTTGCCCGCAGAACCGAGAACACGCTGTTGGGCAGAGCTGCAACTGACCGCTGGAGTTCAGCTCTCGCCGGACGGCAGAAGGCGAAGAACGAAGCCGCTTGCGAGCGGCGCAGTGCAGCGAAGAGCTCTCCGAATTCGCCGCTAGCTCCACGGTCCTTCTCAGCTGCGAGTAGCAGCGCTCGCAGTACACAGAGCTTCGCAAGGCCCGAAGAGCCGGAGGGAAGTATCGCACACGCAAATGTGCCAGGACAGAGACGTGTTCTACGTTGTCCCCTCTCGTCGTGCAGTTTGTGCCTCTGCTGCTTCTGCTGTTAGGAATCGCTCCTTGAAAGGCGAGCGAGAGCGTCCTTCCGGGTGCATTGCACTGAGTCGAGTGCTCGCTCGGGACTTTGCTCTCGCGGCCAAGGCAAGAGGGCGTGCTTGCCCGCAGAACCGAGAACACGCTGTTGGGCAGAGCTGCAACTGACCGCTGGAGTTCAGCTCTCGCCGGACGGCAGAAGGCGAAGAACGAAGGCGCTTGCGAGCGGCGCAGTGCAGCGAAGAGCTCTCCGAATTCGCCGCTAGCTCCACGGTCCTTCTCAGCTGCGAGTAGCAGCGCTCGCAGTACACAGAGCTTCGCAAGGCCCGAAGAGCCGGAGGGAAGTATCGCACACGCAAATGTGCCAGGACAGAGACGTGTTCTACGTTGTCCCCTCTCGTCGTGCAGTTTGTGCCTCTGCTGCTTCTGCTGTTAGGAATCGCTCCTTGAAAGGCGAGCGAGAGCGTCCTTCCGGGTGCATTGCACTGAGTCGAGTGCTCGCTCGGGACTTTGCTCTCGGGGCCAAGGCAAGAGGGCGTGCTTGCCCGCAGAACCGAGAACACGCTGTTGGGCAGAGCTGCAACGGACCGCTGGAGTTCAGCTCTCGCCGGACGGCAGAAGGCGAAGAACGAAGGCGCTTGCGAGCGGCGCAGTGCAGCGAAGAGCTCTCCGAATTCGCCGCTAGCTCCACGGTCCTTCTCAGCTGCGAGTAGCAGCGCTCGCAGTACACAGAGCTTCGCAAGGCCCGAAGACCCGGAGGGAAGTATCGCTCACGAAAATGTGCCAGGACAGAGACGTGTTCTACGTTGTCCCCTCTCGTCGTGCAGTTTGTGCCTCTGCTGCTTCTGCTGTTAGGAATCGCTCCTTGAAAGGCGAGCGAGAGCGTCCTTCCGGGTGCATTGCACTGAGTCGAGAGCTCGCTCGGGACTTTGCTCTCGGGGCCAAGGCAAGAGGGCGTGCTTGCCCGCAGAACCGAGAACACGCTGTTGGGCAGAGCTGCAACTGACCGCTGGAGTTCAGCTCTCCCCGGACGGCAGAAGGCGAAGAACGAAGCCGCTTGCGAGCGGCGCAGTGCAGCGAAGAGCTCTACGAATTCGCCGCTAGCTCCACGGTCCTTCTCAGCTGCGAGTAGCAGCGCTCGCAGTACACAGAGCTTCGCAAGGCCCGAAGACCCGGAGGGAAGTATCGCTCACGAAAATGTGCCAGGACAGAGACGTGTTCTACGTTGTCCCCTCTCGTCGTGCAGTTTGTGCCTCTGCTGCTTCTGCTGTTAGGAATCGCTCCTTGAAAGGCGAGCGAGAGCGTCCTTCCGGGTGCATTGCACTGAGTCGAGTGCTCGCTCGGGACTTTGCTCTCGGGGCCAAGGCAAGAGGGCGTGCTTGCCCGCAGAACCGAGAACACGCTGTTGGGCAGAGCTGCAACTGACCGCTGGAGTTCAGCTCTCGCCGGACGGCAGAAGGCGAAGAACGAAGCCGCTTGCGAGCGGCGCAGTGCAGCGAAGAGCTCTCCGAATTCGCCGCTAGCTCCACGGTCCTTCTCAGCTGCGAGTAGCAGCGCTCGCAGTACACAGAGCTTCGCAAGGCCCGAAGAGCCGGAGGGAAGTATCGCACACGCAAATGTGCCAGGACAGAGACGTGTTCTACGTTGTCCCTTCTCGTCGTGCAGTTTGTGCCTCTGCTGCTTCTGCTGTTAGGAATCGCTCCTTGAAAGGCGAGCGAGAGCGTCCTTCCGGGTGCATTGCACTGAGTCGAGTGCTCGCTCGGGACTTTGCTCTCGGGGCCAAGGCAAGAGGGCGTGCTTGCCCGCAGAACCGAGAACACGCTGTTGGGCAGAGCTGCAACTGACCGCTGGAGTTCAGCTCTCGCCGGACGGCAGAAGGCGAAGAACGAAGCCGCTTGCGAGCGGCGCAGTGCAGCGAAGAGCTCTCCGAATTCGCCGCTAGCTCCACGGTCCTTCTCAGCTGCGAGTAGCAGCGCTCGCAGTACACAGAGCTTCGCAAGGCCCGAAGAGCCGGAGGGAAGTATCGCACACGCAAATGTGCCAGGACAGAGACGTGTTCTACGTTGTCCCCTCTCGTCGTGCAGTTTGTGCCTCTGCTGCTTCTGCTGTTAGGAATCGCTCCTTGAAAGGCGAGCGAGAGCGTCCTTCCGGGTGCATTGCACTGAGTCGAGTGCTCGCTCGGGACTTTGCTCTCGGGGCCAAGGCAAGAGGGCGTGCTTGCCCGCAGAACCGAGAACACGCTGTTGGGCAGAGCTGCAACTGACCGCTGGAGTTCAGCCTTCGCCGGACGGCAGAAGGCGAAGAACGAAGGCGCTTGCGAGCGGCGCAGTGCAGCGAAGAGCTCTACGAATTCGCCGCTAGCTCCACGGTCCTTCTCAGCTGCGAGTAGCAGCGCTCGCAGTACACAGAGCTTCGCAAGGCCCGAAGACCCGGAGGGAAGTATCGCTCACGAAAATGTGCCAGGACAGAGACGTGTTCTACGTTGTCCCCTCTCGTCGTGCAGTTTGTGCCTCTGCTGCTTCTGCTGTTAGGAATCGCTCCTTGAAAGGCGAGCGAGAGCGTCCTTCCGGGTGCATTGCACTGAGTCGAGTGCTCGCTCGGGACTTTGCTCTCGGGGCCAAGGCAAGAGGGCGTGCTTGCCCGCAGAACCGAGAACACGCTGTTGGGCAGAGCTGCAACTGACCGCTGGAGTTCAGCTCTCGCCGGACGGCAGAAGGCGAAGAACGAAGCCGCTTGCGAGCGGCGCAGTGCAGCGAAGAGCTCTCCGAATTCGCCGCTAGCTCCACGGTCCTTCTCAGCTGCGAGTAGCAGCTCTCGCAGTACACAGAGCTTCGCAAGGCCCGAAGAGCCGGAGGGAAGTATCGCACACGCAAATGTGCCAGGACAGAGACGTGTTCTACGGTGTCCCCTCTCGTCGTGCAGTTTGTGCCTCTGCTGCTTCTGCTGTTAGGAATCGCTCCTTGAAAGGCGAGCGAGAGCGTCCTTCCGGGTGCATTGCACTGAGTCGAGTGCTCGCTCGGGACTTTGCTCTCGGGGCCAAGGCAAGAGGGCGTGCTTGCCCGCAGAACCGAGAACACGCTGTTGGGCAGAGCTGCAACTGACCGCTGGAGTTCAGCTCTCGCCGGACGGCAGAAGGCGAAGAACGAAGCCGCTTGCGAGCGGCGCAGTGCAGCGAAGAGCTCTCCGAATTCGCCGCTAGCTCCACGGTCCTTCTCAGCTGCGAGTAGCAGCGCTCGCAGTACACAGAGCTTCGCAAGAACCGAAGAGCCGGAGGGACGTATCGCACACGAAAATGTGCCAGGACAGAGACGTGTTCTACGTTGTCCCTTCTCGTCATGCAGTTTGTGCCTCTGCTGCTTCTGCTGTTAGGAATCGCTCCTTGAAAGGCGAGCGAGAGCGTCCTTCCGGGTGCATTGCACTGAGTCGAGAGCTCGCTCGGGACTTTGCTCTCGGGGCCAAGGCAAGAGGGCGTGCTTGCCCGCAGAACCGAGAACACGCTGTTGGGCAGAGCTGCAACTGACCGCTGGAGTTCAGCTCTCCCCGGACGGCAGAAGGCGAAGAACGAAGGCGCTTGCGAGCGGCGCAGTGCAGCGAAGAGCTCTCCGAATTCGCCGCTAGCTCCACGGTCCTTCTCAGCTGCGAGTAGCAGCGCTCGCAGTACACAGAGCTTCGCAAGGCCCGAAGAGCCGGAGGGAAGTATCGCACACGCAAATGTGCCAGGACAGAGACGTGTTCTACGTTGTCCCCTCTCGTCGTGCAGTTTGTGCCTCTGCTGCTTCTGCTGTTAGGAATCGCTCCTTGAAAGGCGAGCGAGAGCGTCCTTCCGGGTGCATTGCACTGAGTCGAGTGCTCGCTCGGGACTTTGCTCTCGGGGCCAAGGCAAGAGGGCGTGCTTGCCCGCAGAACCGAGAACACGCTGTTGGGCAGAGCTGCAACCGACCGCTGGAGTTCAGCTCTCGCCGGACGGCAGAAGGCGAAGAACGAAGCCGCTTGCGAGCGGCGCAGTGCAGCGAAGAGCTCTACGAATTCGCCGCTAGCTTCACGGTCCTTCTCAGCTGCGAGTAGCAGCGCTCGCAGTACACAGAGCTTCGCAAGGCCCGAAGACCCGGAGGGAAGTATCGCTCACGAAAATGTGCCAGGACAGAGACGTGTTCTACGTTGTCCCCTCTCGTCGTGCAGTTTGTGCCTCTGCTGCTTCTGCTGTTAGGAATCGCTCCTTGAAAGGCGAGCGAGAGCGTCCTTCCGGGTGCATTGCACTGAGTCGAGTGCTCGCTCGGGACTTTGCTCTCGCGGCCAAGGCAAGAGGGCGTGCTTGCCCGCAGAACCGAGAACACGCTGTTGGGCAGAGCTGCAACCGACCGCTGGAGTTCAGCTCTCGCCGGACGGCAGAAGGCGAAGAACGAAGCCGCTTGCGAGCGGCGCAGTGCAGCGAAGAGCTCTCCGAATTCGCCGCTAGCTCCACGGTCCTTCTCAGCTGCGAGTAGCTGCTCTCGCAGTACACAGAGCTTCGCAAGGCCCGAAGAGCCGGAGGGAAGTATCGCACACGCAAATGTGCCAGGACAGAGACGTGTTCTACGTTGTCCCCTCTCGTCGTGCAGTTTGTGCCTCTGCTGCTTCTGCTGTTAGGAATCGCTCCTTGAAAGGCGAGCGAGAGCGTCCTTCCGGGTGCATTGCACTGAGTCGAGTGCTCGCTCGGGACTTTGCTCTCGGGGCCAAGGCAAGAGGGCGTGCTTGCCCGCAGAACCGAGAACACGCTGTTGGGCAGAGCTGCAACTGACCGCTGGAGTTCAGCCTTCGCCGGACGGCAGAAGGCGAAGAACGAAGGCGCTTGCGAGCGGCGCAGTGCAGCGAAGAGCTCTCCGAATTCGCCGCTAGCTCCACGGCCCTTCTCAGCTGCGAGTAGCAGCGCTCGCAGTACACAGAGCTTCGCAAGGCCCGAAGAGCCGGAGGGAAGTATCGCACACGCAAATGTGCCAGGACAGAGACGTGTTCTACGTTGTCCCTTCTCGTCGTGCAGTTTGTGCCTCTGCTGCTTCTGCTGTTAGGAATCGCTCCTTGAAAGGCGAGCGAGAGCGTCCTTCCGGGTGCATTGCACTGAGTCGAGTGCTCGCTCGGGACTTTGCTCTCGCGGCCAAGGCAAGAGGGCGTGCTTGCCCGCAGAACCGAGAACACGCTGTTGGGCAGAGCTGCAACTGACCGCTGGAGTTCAGCTCTCGCCGGACGGCAGAAGGCGAAGAACGAAGGCGCTTGCGAGCGGCGCAGTGCAGCGAAGAGCTCTCCGAATTCGCCGCTAGCTCCACGGTCCTTCTCAGCTGCGAGTAGCAGCGCTCGCAGTACACAGAGCTTCGCAAGGCCCGAAGAGCCGGAGGGAAGTATCGCACACGCAAATGTGCCAGGACAGAGACGTGTTCTACGTTGTCCCCTCTCGTCGTGCAGTTTGTGCCTCTGCTGCTTCTGCTGTTAGGAATCGCTCTTTGAAAGGCGAGCGAGAGCGTCCTTCCGGGTGCATTGCACTGAGTCGAGTGCTCGCTCGGGACTTTGCTCTCGGGGCCAAGGCAAGAGGGCGTGCTTGCTCGCAGAACCGAGAACACGCTGTTGGGCAGAGCTGCAACTGACCGCTGGAGTTCAGCTCTCGCCGGACGGCAGAAGGCGAAGAACGAAGCCGCTTGCGAGCGGCGCAGTGCAGCGAAGAGCTCTCCGAATTCGCCGCTAGCTCCACGGTCCTTCTCAGCTGCGAGTAGCAGCGCTCGCAGTACACAGAGCTTCGCAAGGCCCGAAGACCCGGAGGGAAGTATCGCACACGCAAATGTGCCAGGACAGAGACGTGTTCTACGTTGTCCCCTCTCGTCGTGCAGTTTGTGCCTCTGCTGCTTCTGCTGTTAGGAATCGCTCCTTGAAAGGCGAGCGAGAGCGTCCTTCCGGGTGCATTGCACTGAGTCGAGTGCTCGCTCGGGACTTTGCTCTCGCGGCCAAGGCAAGAGGGCGTGCTTGCCCGCAGAACCGAGAACACGCTGTTGGGCAGAGCTGCAACTGACCGCTGGAGTTCAGCTCTCGCCGGACGGCAGAAGGCGAAGAACGAAGCCGCTTGCGAGCGGCGCAGTGCAGCGAAGAGCTCTACGAATTCGCCGCTAGCTCCACGGTCCTTCTCAGCTGCGAGTAGCAGCGCTCGCAGTACACAGAGCTTCGCAAGGCCCGAAGACCCGGAGGGAAGTATCGCTCACGAAAATGTGCCAGGACAGAGACGTGTTCTACGTTGTCCCCTCTCGTCGTGCAGTTTGTGCCTCTGCTGCTTCTGCTGTTAGGAATCGCTCCTTGAAAGGCGAGCGAGAGCGTCCTTCCGGGTGCATTGCACTGAGTCGAGTGCTCGCTCGGGACTTTGCTCTCGCGGCCAAGGCAAGAGGGCGTGCTTGCCCGCAGAACCGAGAACACGCTGTTGGGCAGAGCTGCAACTGACCGCTGGAGTTCAGCTCTCGCCGGACGGCAGAAGGCGAAGAACGAAGCCGCTTGCGAGCGGCGCAGTGCAGCGAAGAGCTCTCCGAATTCGCCGCTAGCTCCACGGTCCTTCTCAGCTGCGAGTAGCTGCTCTCGCAGTACACAGAGCTTCGCAAGGCCCGAAGAGCCGGAGGGAAGTATCGCACACGAAAATGTGCCAGGACAGAGACGTGTTCTACGTTGTCCCCTCTCGTCGTGCAGTTTGTGCCTCTGCTGCTTCTGCTGTTAGGAATCGCTCCTTGAAAGGCGAGCGAGAGCGTCCTTCCGGGTGCATTGCACTGAGTCGAGTGCTCGCTCGGGACTTTGCTCTCGCGGCCAAGGCAAGAGGGCGTGCTTGCCCGCAGAACCGAGAACACGCTGTTGGGCAGAGCTGCAACTGACCGCTGGAGTTCAGCCTTCGCCGGACGGCAGAAGGCGAAGAACGAAGGCGCTTGCGAGCGGCGCAGTGCAGCGAAGAGCTCTCCGAATTCGCCGCTAGCTCCACGGTCCTTCTCAGCTGCGAGTAGCAGCGCTCGCAGTACACAGAGCTTCGCAAGGCCCGAAGAGCCGGAGGGAAGTATCGCACACGCAAATGTGCCAGGACAGAGACGTGTTCTACGTTGTCCCCTCTCGTCGTGCAGTTTGTGCCTCTGCTGCTTCTGCTGTTAGGAATCGCTCCTTGAAAGGCGAGCGAGAGCGTCCTTCCGGGTGCATTGCACTGAGTCGAGTGCTCGCTCGGGACTTTGCTCTCGCGGCCAAGGCAAGAGGGCGTGCTTGCCCGCAGAACCGAGAACACGCTGTTGGGCAGAGCTGCAACTGACCGCTGGAGTTCAGCTCTCGCCGGACGGCAGAAGGCGAAGAACGAAGGCGCTTGCGAGCGGCGCAGTGCAGCGAAGAGCTCTCCGAATTCGCCGCTAGCTCCACGGTCCTTCTCAGCTGCGAGTAGCAGCGCTCGCAGTACACAGAGCTTCGCAAGGCCCGAAGAGCCGGAGGGAAGTATCGCACACGCAAATGTGCCAGGACAGAGACGTGTTCTACGTTGTCCCCTCTCGTCGTGCAGTTTGTGCCTCTGCTGCTTCTGCTGTTAGGAATCGCTCCTTGAAAGGCGAGCGAGAGCGTCCTTCCGGGTGCATTGCACTGAGTCGAGTGCTCGCTCGGGACTTTGCTCTCGGGGCCAAGGCAAGAGGGCGTGCTTGCCCGCAGAACTGAGAACACGCTGTTGGGCAGAGCTGCAACTGACCGCTGGAGTTCAGCTCTCGCCGGACGGCAGAAGGCGAAGAACGAAGCCGCTTGCGAGCGGCGCAGTGCAGCGAAGAGCTCTCCGAATTCGCCGCTACCTCCACGGTCCTTCTCAGCTGCGAGTAGCAGCGCTCGCAGTACACAGAGCTTCGCAAGGCCCGAAGACCCGGAGGGAAGTATCGCACACGCAAATGTGCCAGGACAGAGACGTGTTCTACGTTGTCCCCTCTCGTCGTGCAGTTTGTGCCTCTGCTGCTTCTGCTGTTAGGAATCGCTCCTTGAAAGGCGAGCGAGAGCGTCCTTCCGGGTGCATTGCACTGAGTCGAGTGCTCGCTCGGGACTTTGCTCTCGGGGCCAAGGCAAGAGGGCGTGCTTGCCCGCAGAGCCGAGAACACGCTGTTGGGCAGAGCTGCAACTGACCGCTGGAGTTCAGCTCTCGCCGGACGGCAGAAGGCGAAGAACGAAGCCGCTTGCGAGCGGCGCAGTGCAGCGAAGAGCTCTCCGAATTCGCCGCTAGCTCCACGGTCCTTCTCAGCTGCGAGTAGCAGCGCTCGCAGTACACAGAGCTTCGCAAGGCCCGAAGACCCGGAGGGAAGTATCGCACACGCAAATGTGCCAGGACAGAGACGTGTTCTACGTTGTCCCCTCTCGTCGTGCAGTTTGTGCCTCTGCTGCTTCTGCTGTTAGGAATCGCTCCTTGAAAGGCGAGCGAGAGCGTCCTTCCGGGTGCATTGCACTGAGTCGAGTGCTCGCTCGGGACTTTGCTCTCGGGGCCAAGGCAAGAGGGCGTGCTTGCCCGCAGAACCGAGAACACGCTGTTGGGCAGAGCTGCAACTGACCGCTGGAGTTCAGCCTTCGGCGGACGGCAGAAGGCGAAGAACGAAGCCGCTTGCGAGCGGCGCAGTGCAGCGAAGAGCTCTCCGAATTCGCCGCTAGCTCCACGGCCCTTCTCAGCTGCGAGTAGCAGCGCTCGCAGTACACAGAGCTTCGCAAGGCCCGAAGAGCCGGAGGGAAGTATCGCACACGCAAATGTGCCAGGACAGAGACGTGTTCTACGTTGTCCCCTCTCGTCGTGCAGTTTGTGCCTCTGCTGCTTCTGCTGTTAGGAATCGCTCCTTGAAAGGCGAGCGAGAGCGTCCTTCCGGGTGCATTGCACTGAGTCGAGTGCTCGCTCGGGACTTTGCTCTCGGGGCCAAGGCAAGAGGGCGTGCTTGCCCGCAGAACCGAGAACACGCTGTTGGGCAGAGCTGCAACTGACCGCTGGAGTTCAGCCTTCGCCGGACGGCAGAAGGCGAAGAACGAAGGCGCTTGCGAGCGGCGCAGTGCAGCGAAGAGCTCTACGAATTCGCCGCTAGCTCCACGGTCCTTCTCAGCTGCGAGTAGCAGCGCTCGCAGTACACAGAGCTTCGCAAGGCCCGAAGACCCGGAGGGAAGTATCGCTCACGAAAATGTGCCAGGACAGAGACGTGTTCTACGTTGTCCCCTCTCGTCGTGCAGTTTGTGCCTCTGCTGCTTCTGCTGTTAGGGAATCGCTCCTTGAAAGGCGAGCGAGAGCGTCCTTCCGGGTGCATTGCACTGAGTCGAGTGCTCGCTCGGGACTTTGCTCTCGGGGCCAAGGCAAGAGGGCGTGCTTGCCCGCAGAACCGAGAACACGCTGTTGGGCAGAGCTGCAACTGACCGCTGGAGTTCAGCTCTCGCCGGACGGCAGAAGGCGAAGAACGAAGCCGCTTGCGAGCGGCGCAGTGCAGCGAAGAGCTCTCCGAATTCGCCGCTAGCTCCACGGTCCTTCTCAGCTGCGAGTAGCAGCTCTCGCAGTACACAGAGCTTCGCAAGGCCCGAAGAGCCGGAGGGAAGTATCGCACACGCAAATGTGCCAGGACAGAGACGTGTTCTACGGTGTCCCCTCTCGTCGTGCAGTTTGTGCCTCTGCTGCTTCTGCTGTTAGGAATCGCTCCTTGAAAGGCGAGCGAGAGCGTCCTTCCGGGTGCATTGCACTGAGTCGAGTGCTCGCTCGGGACTTTGCTCTCGGGGCCAAGGCAAGAGGGCGTGCTTGCCCGCAGAACCGAGAACACGCTGTTGGGCAGAGCTGCAACTGACCGCTGGAGTTCAGCTCTCGCCGGACGGCAGAAGGCGAAGAACGAAGCCGCTTGCGAGCGGCGCAGTGCAGCGAAGAGCTCTCCGAATTCGCCGCTAGCTCCACGGTCCTTCTCAGCTGCGAGTAGCAGCGCTCGCAGTACACAGAGCTTCGCAAGAACCGAAGAGCCGGAGGGAAGTATCGCACACGAAAATGTGCCAGGACAGAGACGTGTTCTACGTTGTCCCCTTCTCGTCATGCAGTTTGTGCCTCTGCTGCTTCTGCTGTTAGGAATCGCTCCTTGAAAGGCGAGCGAGAGCGTCCTTCCGGGTGCATTGCACTGAGTCGAGAGCTCGCTCGGGACTTTGCTCTCGGGGCCAAGGCAAGAGGGCGTGCTTGCCCGCAGAACCGAGAACACGCTGTTGGGCAGAGCTGCAACCGACCGCTGGAGTTCAGCTCTCCCCGGACGGCAGAAGGCGAAGAACGAAGCCGCTTGCGAGCGGCGCAGTGCAGCGAAGAGCTCTCCGAATTCGCCGCTAGCTCCACGGTCCTTCTCAGCTGCGAGTAGCAGCGCTCGCAGTACACAGAGCTTCGCAAGGCCCGAAGAGCCGGAGGGAAGTATCGCACACGCAAATGTGCCAGGACAGAGACGTGTTCTACGTTGTCCCCTCTCGTCGTGCAGTTTGTGCCTCTGCTGCTTCTGCTGTTAGGAATCGCTCCTTGAAAGGCGAGCGAGAGCGTCCTTCCGGGTGCATTGCACTGAGTCGAGTGCTCGCTCGGGACTTTGCTCTCGGGGCCAAGGCAAGAGGGCGTGCTTGCCCGCAGAACCGAGAACACGCTGTTGGGCAGAGCTGCAACCGACCGCTGGAGTTCAGCTCTCGCCGGACGGCAGAAGGCGAAGAACGAAGCCGCTTGCGAGCGGCGCAGTGCAGCGAAGAGCTCTACGAATTCGCCGCTAGCTTCACGGTCCTTCTCAGCTGCGAGTAGCAGCGCTCGCAGTACACAGAGCTTCGCAAGGCCCGAAGAGCCGGAGGGAAGTATCGCACACGCAAATGTGCCAGGACAGAGACGTGTTCTACGTTGTCCCCTCTCGTCGTGCAGTTTGTGCCTCTGCTGCTTCTGCTGTTAGGAATCGCTCCTTGAAAGGCGAGCGAGAGCGTCCTTCCGGGTGCATTGCACTGAGTCGAGTGCTCGCTCGGGACTTTGCTCTCGGGGCCAAGGCAAGAGGGCGTGCTTGCCCGCAGAACCGAGAACACGCTGTTGGGCAGAGCTGCAACTGACCGCTGGAGTTCAGCCTTCGCCGGACGGCAGAAGGCGAAGAACGAAGGCGCTTGCGAGCGGCGCAGTGCAGCGAAGAGCTCTACGAATTCGCCGCTAGCTCCACGGTCCTTCTCAGCTGCGAGTAGCAGCGCTCGCAGTACACAGAGCTTCGCAAGGCCCGAAGACCCGGAGGGAAGTATCGCTCACGAAAATGTGCCAGGACAGAGACGTGTTCTACGTTGTCCCCTCTCGTCGTGCAGTTTGTGCCTCTGCTGCTTCTGCTGTTAGGAATCGCTCCTTGAAAGGCGAGCGAGAGCGTCCTTCCGGGTGCATTGCACTGAGTCGAGTGCTCGCTCGGGACTTTGCTCTCGGGGCCAAGGCAAGAGGGCGTGCTTGCCCGCAGAACCGAGAACACGCTGTTGGGCAGAGCTGCAACTGACCGCTGGAGTTCAGCTCTCGCCGGACGGCAGAAGGCGAAGAACGAAGCCGCTTGCGAGCGGCGCAGTGCAGCGAAGAGCTCTCCGAATTCGCCGCTAGCTCCACGGTCCTTCTCAGCTGCGAGTAGCAGCTCTCGCAGTACACAGAGCTTCGCAAGGCCCGAAGAGCCGGAGGGAAGTATCGCACACGCAAATGTGCCAGGACAGAGACGTGTTCTACGGTGTCCCCTCTCGTCGTGCAGTTTGTGCCTCTGCTGCTTCTGCTGTTAGGAATCGCTCCTTGAAAGGCGAGCGAGAGCGTCCTTCCGGGTGCATTGCACTGAGTCGAGTGCTCGCTCGGGACTTTGCTCTCGGGGCCAAGGCAAGAGGGCGTGCTTGCCCGCAGAACCGAGAACACGCTGTTGGGCAGAGCTGCAACTGACCGCTGGAGTTCAGCTCTCCCCGGACGGCAGAAGGCGAAGAACGAAGGCGCTTGCGAGCGGCGCAGTGCAGCGAAGAGCTCTCCGAATTCGCCGCTAGCTCCACGGTCCTTCTCAGCTGCGAGTAGCAGCGCTCGCAGTACACAGAGCTTCGCAAGGCCCGAAGAGCCGGAGGGAAGTATCGCACACGCAAATGTGCCAGGACAGAGACGTGTTCTACGTTGTCCCCTCTCGTCGTGCAGTTTGTGCCTCTGCTGCTTCTGCTGTTAGGAATCGCTCCTTGAAAGGCGAGCGAGAGCGTCCTTCCGGGTGCATTGCACTGAGTCGAGTGCTCGCTCGGGACTTTGCTCTCGGGGCCAAGGCAAGAGGGCGTGCTTGCCCGCAGAACCGAGAACACGCTGTTGGGCAGAGCTGCAACCGACCGCTGGAGTTCAGCTCTCGCCGGACGGCAGAAGGCGAAGAACGAAGCCGCTTGCGAGCGGCGCAGTGCAGCGAAGAGCTCTACGAATTCGCCGCTAGCTTCACGGTCCTTCTCAGCTGCGAGTAGCAGCGCTCGCAGTACACAGAGCTTCGCAAGGCCCGAAGACCCGGAGGGAAGTATCGCTCACGAAAATGTGCCAGGACAGAGACGTGTTCTACGTTGTCCCCTCTCGTCGTGCAGTTTGTGCCTCTGCTGCTTCTGCTGTTAGGAATCGCTCCTTGAAAGGCGAGCGAGAGCGTCCTTCCGGGTGCATTGCACTGAGTCGAGTGCTCGCTCGGGACTTTGCTCTCGGGGCCAAGGCAAGAGGGCGTGCTTGCCCGCAGAACCGAGAACACGCTGTTGGGCAGAGCTGCAACCGACCGCTGGAGTTCAGCTCTCGCCGGACGGCAGAAGGCGAAGAACGAAGCCGCTTGCGAGCGGCGCAGTGCAGCGAAGAGCTCTACGAATTCGCCGCTAGCTTCACGGTCCTTCTCAGCTGCGAGTAGCTGCTCTCGCAGTACACAGAGCTTCGCAAGGCCCGAAGAGCCGGAGGGAAGTATCGCACACGCAAATGTGCCAGGACAGAGACGTGTTCTACGTTGTCCCCTCTCGTCGTGCAGTTTGTGCCTCTGCTGCTTCTGCTGTTAGGAATCGCTCCTTGAAAGGCGAGCGAGAGCGTCCTTCCGGGTGCATTGCACTGAGTCGAGTGCTCGCTCGGGACTTTGCTCTCGGGGCCAAGGCAAGAGGGCGTGCTTGCCCGCAGAACCGAGAACACGCTGTTGGGCAGAGCTGCAACCGACCGCTGGAGTTCAGCTCTCGCCGGACGGCAGAAGGCGAAGAACGAAGCCGCTTGCGAGCGGCGCAGTGCAGCGAAGAGCTCTCCGAATTCGCCGCTAGCTCCACGGTCCTTCTCAGCTGCGAGTAGCAGCGCTCGCAGTACACAGAGCTTCGCAAGGCCCGAAGAGCCGGAGGGAAGTATCGCACACGCAAATGTGCCAGGACAGAGACGTGTTCTACGTTGTCCCTTCTCGTCGTGCAGTTTGTGCCTCTGCTGCTTCTGCTGTTAGGAATCGCTCCTTGAAAGGCGAGCGAGAGCGTCCTTCCGGGTGCATTGCACTGAGTCGAGTGCTCGCTCGGGACTTTGCTCTCGCGGCCAAGGCAAGAGGGCGTGCTTGCCCGCAGAACCGAGAACACGCTGTTGGGCAGAGCTGCAACGGACCGCTGGAGTTCAGCTCTCGCCGGACGGCAGAAGGCGAAGAACGAAGCCGCTTGCGAGCGGCGCAGTGCAGCGAAGAGCTCTACGAATTCGCCGCTAGCTCCACGGTCCTTCTCAGCTGCGAGTAGCAGCGCTCGCAGTACACAGAGCTTCGCAAGGCCCGAAGAGCCGGAGGGAAGTATCGCACACGCAAATGTGCCAGGACAGAGACGTGTTCTACGTTGTCCCCTCTCGTCGTGCAGTTTGTGCCTCTGCTGCTTCTGCTGTTAGGAATCGCTCCTTGAAAGGCGAGCGAGAGCGTCCTTCCGGGTGCATTGCACTGAGTCGAGTGCTCGCTCGGGACTTTGCTCTCGGGGCCAAGGCAAGAGGGCGTGCTTGCCCGCAGAACCGAGAACACGCTGTTGGGCAGAGCTGCAACCGACCGCTGGAGTTCAGCTCTCGCCGGACGGCAGAAGGCGAAGAACGAAGCCGCTTGCGAGCGGCGCAGTGCAGCGAAGAGCTCTACGAATTCGCCGCTAGCTTCACGGTCCTTCTCAGCTGCGAGTAGCAGCGCTCGCAGTACACAGAGCTTCGCAAGGCCCGAAGACCCGGAGGGAAGTATCGCTCACGAAAATGTGCCAGGACAGAGACGTGTTCTACGTTGTCCCCTCTCGTCGTGCAGTTTGTGCCTCTGCTGCTTCTGCTGTTAGGAATCGCTCCTTGAAAGGCGAGCGAGAGCGTCCTTCCGGGTGCATTGCACTGAGTCGAGTGCTCGCTCGGGACTTTGCTCTCGGGGCCAAGGCAAGAGGGCGTGCTTGCCCGCAGAACCGAGAACACGCTGTTGGGCAGAGCTGCAACCGACCGCTGGAGTTCAGCTCTCGCCGGACGGCAGAAGGCGAAGAACGAAGCCGCTTGCGAGCGGCGCAGTGCAGCGAAGAGCTCTACGAATTCGCCGCTAGCTTCACGGTCCTTCTCAGCTGCGAGTAGCTGCTCTCGCAGTACACAGAGCTTCGCAAGGCCCGAAGAGCCGGAGGGAAGTATCGCACACGCAAATGTGCCAGGACAGAGACGTGTTCTACGTTGTCCCCTCTCGTCGTGCAGTTTGTGCCTCTGCTGCTTCTGCTGTTAGGAATCGCTCCTTGAAAGGCGAGCGAGAGCGTCCTTCCGGGTGCATTGCACTGAGTCGAGTGCTCGCTCGGGACTTTGCTCTCGGGGCCAAGGCAAGAGGGCGTGCTTGCCCGCAGAACCGAGAACACGCTGTTGGGCAGAGCTGCAACCGACCGCTGGAGTTCAGCTCTCGCCGGACGGCAGAAGGCGAAGAACGAAGCCGCTTGCGAGCGGCGCAGTGCAGCGAAGAGCTCTCCGAATTCGCCGCTAGCTCCACGGTCCTTCTCAGCTGCGAGTAGCAGCGCTCGCAGTACACAGAGCTTCGCAAGGCCCGAAGAGCCGGAGGGAAGTATCGCACACGCAAATGTGCCAGGACAGAGACGTGTTCTACGTTGTCCCTTCTCGTCGTGCAGTTTGTGCCTCTGCTGCTTCTGCTGTTAGGAATCGCTCCTTGAAAGGCGAGCGAGAGCGTCCTTCCGGGTGCATTGCACTGAGTCGAGTGCTCGCTCGGGACTTTGCTCTCGCGGCCAAGGCAAGAGGGCGTGCTTGCCCGCAGAACCGAGAACACGCTGTTGGGCAGAGCTGCAACGGACCGCTGGAGTTCAGCTCTCGCCGGACGGCAGAAGGCGAAGAACGAAGCCGCTTGCGAGCGGCGCAGTGCAGCGAAGAGCTCTACGAATTCGCCGCTAGCTCCACGGTCCTTCTCAGCTGCGAGTAGCAGCGCTCGCAGTACACAGAGCTTCGCAAGGCCCGAAGAGCCGGAGGGAAGTATCGCACACGCAAATGTGCCAGGACAGAGACGTGTTCTACGTTGTCCCTTCTCGTCGTGCAGTTTGTGCCTCTGCTGCTTCTGCTGTTAGGAATCGCTCCTTGAAAGGCGAGCGAGAGCGTCCTTCCGGGTGCATTGCACTGAGTCGAGTGCTCGCTCGGGACTTTGCTCTCGGGGCCAAGGCAAGAGGGCGTGCTTGCCCGCAGAACCGAGAACACGCTGTTGGGCAGAGCTGCAACTGACCGCTGGAGTTCAGCCTTCGCCGGACGGCAGAAGGCGAAGAACGAAGCCGCTTGCGAGCGGCGCAGTGCAGCGAAGAGCTCTCCGAATTCGCCGCTAGCTCCACGGCCCTTCTCAGCTGCGAGTAGCAGCGCTCGCAGTACACAGAGCTTCGCAAGGCCCGAAGAGCCGGAGGGAAGTATCGCACACGCAAATGTGCCAGGACAGAGACGTGTTCTACGTTGTCCCTTCTCGTCGTGCAGTTTGTGCCTCTGCTGCTTCTGCTGTTAGGAATCGCTCCTTGAAAGGCGAGCGAGAGCGTCCTTCCGGGTGCATTGCACTGAGTCGAGTGCTCGCTCGGGACTTTGCTCTCGCGGCCAAGGCAAGAGGGCGTGCTTGCCCGCAGAACCGAGAACACGCTGTTGGGCAGAGCTGCAACTGACCGCTGGAGTTCAGCTCTCGCCGGACGGCAGAAGGCGAAGAACGAAGGCGCTTGCGAGCGGCGCAGTGCAGCGAAGAGCTCTCCGAATTCGCCGCTAGCTCCACGGTCCTTCTCAGCTGCGAGTAGCAGCGCTCGCAGTACACAGAGCTTCGCAAGGCCCGAAGAGCCGGAGGGAAGTATCGCACACGCAAATGTGCCAGGACAGAGACGTGTTCTACGTTGTCCCCTCTCGTCGTGCAGTTTGTGCCTCTGCTGCTTCTGCTGTTAGGAATCGCTCCTTGAAAGGCGAGCGAGAGCGTCCTTCCGGGTGCATTGCACTGAGTCGAGTGCTCGCTCGGGACTTTGCTCTCGGGGCCAAGGCAAGAGGGCGTGCTTGCTCGCAGAACCGAGAACACGCTGTTGGGCAGAGCTGCAACTGACCGCTGGAGTTCAGCTCTCGCCGGACGGCAGAAGGCGAAGAACGAAGCCGCTTGCGAGCGGCGCAGTGCAGCGAAGAGCTCTCCGAATTCGCCGCTAGCTCCACGGTCCTTCTCAGCTGCGAGTAGCAGCGCTCGCAGTACA
>NW_028276030.1:0-25135 GCF_052056855.1 Sturnus vulgaris
AGACGAGCGAGAGCGTCCTTCCGGGTGCATTGCACTGAGTCGAGTGCTCGCTCGGGACTTTGCTCTCGGGGCCAAGGCAAGAGGGCGTGCTTGCCCGCAGAACTGAGAACACGCTGTTGGGCAGAGCTGCAACTGACCGCTGGAGTTCAGCTCTCGCCGGACGGCAGAAGGCGAAGAACGAAGCCGCTTGCGAGCGGCGCAGTGCAGCGAAGAGCTCTCCGAATTCGCCGCTAGCTCCACGGTCCTTCTCAGCTGCGAGTAGCAGCGCTCGCAGTACACAGGGCTTCGCAAGGCCCGAAGACCCGGAGGGAAGTATCGCACACGGAAATGTGCCAGGACAGAGACGTGTTCTACGTTGTCCCTTCTCGTCATGCAGTTTGTGCCTCTGCTGCTTCTGCTGTTAGGAATCGCTCCTTGAAAGGCGAGCGAGAGCGTCCTTCCGGGTGCATTGCACTGAGTCGAGTGCTCGCTCGGGGCTTTGCTCTCGGGGCCAAGGCAAGAGGGCGTGCTTGCCCGCAGAACTGAGAACACGCTGTTGGGCAGAGCTGCAACTGACCGCTGGAGTTCAGCTCTCGCCGGACGGCAGAAGGCGAAGAACGAAGCCGCTTGCGAGCGGCGCAGTGCAGCGAAGAGCTCTCCGAATTCGCCGCTAGCTCCACGGTCCCTCTCAGCTGCGAGTAGCAGCGCTCGCAGTACACAGGGCTTCGCAAGGCCCGAAGACCCGGAGGGAAGTATCGCACACGAAAATGTGCCAGGACAGAGACGTGTTCTACGTTGTCCCTTCTCGTCATGCAGTTTGTGCCTCTGCTGCTTCTGCTGTTAGGAATCGCTCCTTGAAAGGCGAGCGAGAGCGTCCTTCCGGGTGCATTGCACTGAGTCGAGTGCTCGCTCGGGACTTTGCTCTCGGGGCCAAGGCAAGAGGGCGTGCTTGCCCGCAGAACTGAGAACACGCTGTTGGGCAGAGCTGAAACTGACCGCTGGAGTTCAGCTCTCGCCGGACGGCAGAAGGCGAAGAACGAAGCCGCTTGCGAGCGGCGCAGTGCAGCGAAGAGCTCTCCGAATTCGCCGCTAGCTCCACGGTCCTTCTCAGCTGCGAGTAGCAACGCTCGCAGTACACAGGGCTTCGCAAGGCCCGAAGACCCGGAGGGAAGTATCGCACACGAAAATGTGCCAGGACAGAGACGTGTTCTACGTTGTCCCTTCTCGTCATGCAGTTTGTGCCTCTGCTGCTTCTGCTGTTAGGAATCGCTCCTTGAAAGGCGAGCGAGAGCGTCCTTCCGGGTGCATTGCACTGAGTCGAGTGCTCGCTCGGGGCTTTGCTCTCGGGGCCAAGGCAAGAGGGCGTGCTTGCCCGCAGAACTGAGAACACGCTGTTGGGCAGAGCTGCAACTGACCGCTGGAGTTCAGCTCTCGCCGGACGGCAGAAGGCGAAGAACGAAGCCGCTTGCGAGCGGCGCAGTGCAGCGAAGAGCTCTCCGAATTCGCCGCTAGCTCCACGGTCCTTCTCAGCTGCGAGTAGCAGCGCTCGCAGTACACAGGGCTTCGCAAGGCCCGAAGACCCGGAGGGAAGTATCGCACACGAAAATGTGCCAGGACAGAGACGTGTTCTACGTTGTCCCTTCTCGTCATGCAGTTTGTGCCTCTGCTGCTTCTGCTGTTAGGAATCGCTCCTTGAAAGGCGAGCGAGAGCGTCCTTCCGGGTGCATTGCACTGAGTCGAGTGCTCGCTCGGGGCTTTGCTCTCGGGGCCAAGGCAAGAGGGCGTGCTTGCCCGCAGAACTGAGAACACGCTGTTGGGCAGAGCTGCAACTGACCGCTGGAGTTCAGCTCTCGCCGGACGGCAGAAGGCGAAGAACGAAGCCGCTTGCGAGCGGCGCAGTGCAGCGAAGAGCTCTCCGAATTCGCCGCTAGCTCCACGGTCCTTCTCAGCTGCGAGTAGCAGCGCTCGCAGTACACAGGGCTTCGCAAGGCCCGAAGACCCGGAGGGAAGTATCGCACACGAAAATGTGCCAGGACAGAGACGTGTTCTACGTTGTCCCTTCTCGTCATGCAGTTTGTGCCTCTGCTGCTTCTGCTGTTAGGAATCGCTCCTTGAAAGGCGAGCGAGAGCGTCCTTCCGGGTGCATTGCACTGAGTCGAGTGCTCGCTCGGGGCTTTGCACTCGGGGCCAAGGCAAGAGGGCGTGCTTGCCCGCAGAACTGAGAACACGCTGTTGGGCAGAGCTGCAACTGACCGCTGGAGTTCAGCTCTCGCCGGACGGCAGAAGGCGAAGAACGAAGCCGCTTGCGAGCGGCGCAGTGCAGCGAAGAGCTCTCCGAATTCGCCGCTAGCTCCACGGTCCTTCTCAGCTGCGAGTAGCAGCGCTCGCAGTACACAGGGCTTCGCAAGGCCCGAAGACCCGGAGGGAAGTATCGCACACGAAAATGTGCCAGGACAGAGACGTGTTCTACGTTGTCCCTTCTCGTCATGCAGTTTGTGCCTCTGCTGCTTCTGCTGTTAGGAATCGCTCCTTGAAAGGCGAGCGAGAGCGTCCTTCCGGGTGCATTGCACTGAGTCGAGTGCTCGCTCGGGACTTTGCTCTCGGGGCCAAGGCAAGAGGGCGTGCTTGCCCGCAGAACTGAGAACACGCTGTTGGGCAGAGCTGAAACTGACCGCTGGAGTTCAGCTCTCGCCGGACGGCAGAAGGCGAAGAACGAAGCCGCTTGCGAGCGGCGCAGTGCAGCGAAGAGCTCTCCGAATTCGCCGCTAGCTCCACGGTCCTTCTCAGCTGCGAGTAGCAGCGCTCGCAGTACACAGGGCTTCGCAAGGCCCGAAGACCCGGAGGGAAGTATCGCACACGAAAATGTGCCAGGACAGAGACGTGTTCTACGTTGTCCCTTCTCGTCATGCAGTTTGTGCCTCTGCTGCTTCTGCTGTTAGGAATCGCTCCTTGAAAGGCGAGCGAGAGCGTCCTTCCGGGTGCATTGCACTGAGTCGAGTGCTCGCTCGGGACTTTGCTCTCGGGGCCAAGGCAAGAGGGCGTGCTTGCCCGCAGAACTGAGAACACGCTGTTGGGCAGAGCTGAAACTTACCGCTGGAGTTCAGCTCTCGCCGGACGGCAGAAGGCGAAGAACGAAGCCGCTTGCGAGCGGCGCAGTGCAGCGAAGAGCTCTCCGAATTCGCCGCTAGCTCCACGGTCCTTCTCAGCTGCGAGTAGCAGCGCTCGCAGTACACAGAGCTTCGCAAGGCCCGAAGACCCGGAGGGAAGTATCGCACACGAAAATGTGCCAGGACAGAGACGTGTTCTACGTTGTCCCTTCTCGTCATGCAGTTTGTGCCTCTGCTGCTTCTGCTGTTAGGAATCGCTCCTTGAAAGGCGAGCGAGAGCGTCCTTCCGGGTGCATTGCACTGAGTCGAGTGCTCGCTCGGGGCTTTGCTCTCGGGGCCAAGGCAAGAGGGCGTGCTTGCCCGCAGAACTGAGAACACGCTGTTGGGCAGAGCTGCAACTGACCGCTGGAGTTCAGCTCTCGCCGGACGGCAGAAGGCGAAGAACGAAGCCGCTTGCGAGCGGCGCAGTGCAGCGAAGAGCTCTCCGAATTCGCCGCTAGCTCCACGGTCCTTCTCAGCTGCGAGTAGCAGCGCTCGCAGTACACAGGGCTTCGCAAGGCCCGAAGACCCGGAGGGAAGTATCGCACACGAAAATGTGCCAGGACAGAGACGTGTTCTACGTTGTCCCTTCTCGTCATGCAGTTTGTGCCTCTGCTGCTTCTGCTGTTAGGAATCGCTCCTTGAAAGGCGAGCGAGAGCGTCCTTCCGGGTGCATTGCACTGAGTCGAGTGCTCGCTCGGGGCTTTGCTCTCGGGGCCAAGGCAAGAGGGCGTGCTTGCCCGCAGAACTGAGAACACGCTGTTGGGCAGAGCTGCAACTGACCGCTGGAGTTCAGCTCTCGCCGGACGGCAGAAGGCGAAGAACGAAGCCGCTTGCGAGCGGCGCAGTGCAGCGAAGAGCTCTCCGAATTCGCCGCTAGCTCCACGGTCCTTCTCAGCTGCGAGTAGCAGCGCTCGCAGTACACAGGGCTTCGCAAGGCCCGAAGACCCGGAGGGAAGTATCGCACACGAAAATGTGCCAGGACAGAGACGTGTTCTACGTTGTCCCTTCTCGTCATGCAGTTTGTGCCTCTGCTGCTTCTGCTGTTAGGAATCGCTCCTTGAAAGGCGAGCGAGAGCGTCCTTCCGGGTGCATTGCACTGAGTCGAGTGCTCGCTCGGGGCTTTGCTCTCGGGGCCAAGGCAAGAGGGCGTGCTTGCCCGCAGAACTGAGAACACGCTGTTGGGCAGAGCTGCAACTGACCGCTGGAGTTCAGCTCTCGCCGGACGGCAGAAGGCGAAGAACGAAGCCGCTTGCGAGCGGCGCAGTGCAGCGAAGAGCTCTCCGAATTCGCCGCTAGCTCCACGGTCCTTCTCAGCTGCGAGTAGCAGCGCTCGCAGTACACAGGGCTTCGCAAGGCCCGAAGACCCGGAGGGAAGTATCGCACACGGAAATGTGCCAGGACAGAGACGTGTTCTACGTTGTCCCTTCTCGTCATGCAGTTTGTGCCTCTGCTGCTTCTGCTGTTAGGAATCGCTCCTTGAAAGGCGAGCGAGAGCGTCCTTCCGGGTGCATTGCACTGAGTCGAGTGCTCGCTCGGGGCTTTGCTCTCGGGGCCAAGGCAAGAGGGCGTGCTTGCCCGCAGAACTGAGAACACGCTGTTGGGCAGAGCTGCAACTGACCGCTGGAGTTCAGCTCTCGCCGGACGGCAGAAGGCGAAGAACGAAGCCGCTTGCGAGCGGCGCAGTGCAGCGAAGAGCTCTCCGAATTCGCCGCTAGCTCCACGGTCCTTCTCAGCTGCGAGTAGCAGCGCTCGCAGTACACAGGGCTTCGCAAGGCCCGAAGACCCGGAGGGAAGTATCGCACACGAAAATGTGCCAGGACAGAGACGTGTTCTACGTTGTCCCTTCTCGTCATGCAGTTTGTGCCTCTGCTGCTTCTGCTGTTAGGAATCGCTCCTTGAAAGGCGAGCGAGAGCGTCCTTCCGGGTGCATTGCACTGAGTCGAGTGCTCGCTCGGGGCTTTGCTCTCGGGGCCAAGGCAAGAGGGCGTGCTTGCCCGCAGAACTGAGAACACGCTGTTGGGCAGAGCTGCAACTGACCGCTGGAGTTCAGCTCTCGCCGGACGGCAGAAGGCGAAGAACGAAGCCGCTTGCGAGCGGCGCAGTGCAGCGAAGAGCTCTCCGAATTCGCCGCTAGCTCCACGGTCCTTCTCAGCTGCGAGTAGCAGCGCTCGCAGTACACAGGGCTTCGCAAGGCCCGAAGACCCGGAGGGAAGTATCGCACACGAAAATGTGCCAGGACAGAGACGTGTTCTACGTTGTCCCTTCTCGTCATGCAGTTTGTGCCTCTGCTGCTTCTGCTGTTAGGAATCGCTCCTTGAAAGGCGAGCGAGAGCGTCCTTCCGGGTGCATTGCACTGAGTCGAGTGCTCGCTCGGGGCTTTGCTCTCGGGGCCAAGGCAAGAGGGCGTGCTTGCCCGCAGAACTGAGAACACGCTGTTGGTCAGAGCTGCAACTGACCGCTGGAGTTCAGCTCTCGCCGGACGGCAGAAGGCGAAGAACGAAGCCGCTTGCGAGCGGCGCAGTGCAGCGAAGAGCTCTCCGAATTCGCCGCTAGCTCCACGGTCCTTCTCAGCTGCGAGTAGCAGCGCTCGCAGTACACAGGGCTTCGCAAGGCCCGAAGACCCGGAGGGAAGTATCGCACACGAAAATGTGCCAGGACAGCGACGTGTTCTACGTTGTCCCTTCTCGTCATGCAGTTTGTGCTTCTGCTGCTTCTGCTGTTAGGAATCGCTCCTTGAAAGGCGAGCGAGAGCGTCATTCCGGGTGCATTGCACTGAGTCGAGTGCTCGCTCGGGACTTTGCTCTCGGGGCCAAGGCAAGAGGGCGTGCTTGCCCGCAGAACTGAGAACACGCTGTTGGGCAGAGCTGAAACTGACCGCTGGAGTTCAGCTCTCGCCGGACGGCAGAAGGCGAAGAACGAAGCCGCTTGCGAGCGGCGCAGTGCAGCGAAGAGCTCTCCGAATTCGCCGCTAGCTCCACGGTCCTTCTCAGCTGCGAGTAGCAGCGCTCGCAGTACACAGGGCTTCGCAAGGCCCGAAGACCCGGAGGGAAGTATCGCACACGAAAATGTGCCAGGACAGAGACGTGTTCTACGTTGTCCCTTCTCGTCATGCAGTTTGTGCCTCTGCTGCTTCTGCTGTTAGGAATCGCTCCTTGAAAGGCGAGCGAGAGCGTCCTTCCGGGTGCATTGCACTGAGTCGAGTGCTCGCTCGGGACTTTGCTCTCGGGGCCAAGGCAAGAGGGCGTGCTTGCCCGCAGAACTGAGAACACGCTGTTGGTCAGAGCTGCAACTTACCGCTGGAGTTCAGCTCTCGCCGGACGGCAGAAGGCGAAGAACGAAGGCGCTTGCGAGCGGCGCAGTGCAGCGAAGAGCTCTCCGAATTCGCCGCTAGCTCCACGGTCCTTCTCAGCTGCGAGTAGCAGCGCTCGCAGTACACAGGGCTTCGCAAGGCCCGAAGACCCGGAGGGAAGTATCGCACACGAAAATGTGCCAGGACAGAGACGTGTTCTACGTTGTCCCTTCTCGTCATGCAGTTTGTGCCTCTGCTGCTTCTGCTGTTAGGAATCGCTCCTTGAAAGGCGAGCGAGAGCGTCCTTCCGGGTGCATTGCACTGAGTCGAGTGCTCGCTCGGGGCTTTGCTCTCGGGGCCAAGGCAAGAGGGCGTGCTTGCCCGCAGAACTGAGAACACGCTGTTGGTCAGAGCTGCAACTGACCGCTGGAGTTCAGCTCTCGCCGGACGGCAGAAGGCGAAGAACGAAGCCGCTTGCGAGCGGCGCAGTGCAGCGAAGAGCTCTCCGAATTCGCCGCTAGCTCCACGGTCCCTCTCAGCTGCGAGTAGCAGCGCTCGCAGTACACAGGGCTTCGCAAGGCCCGAAGACCCGGAGGGAAGTATCGCACACGAAAATGTGCCAGGACAGAGACGTGTTCTACGTTGTCCCTTCTCGTCATGCAGTTTGTGCCTCTGCTGCTTCTGCTGTTAGGAATCGCTCCTTGAAAGGCGAGCGAGAGCGTCCTTCCGGGTGCATTGCACTGAGTCGAGTGCTCGCTCGGGGCTTTGCTCTCGGGGCCAAGGCAAGAGGGCGTGCTTGCCCGCAGAACTGAGAACACGCTGTTGGGCAGAGCTGCAACTGACCGCTGGAGTTCAGCTCTCGCCGGACGGCAGAAGGCGAAGAACGAAGCCGCTTGCGAGCGGCGCAGTGCAGCGAAGAGCTCTCCGAATTCGCCGCTAGCTCCACGGTCCCTCTCAGCTGCGAGTAGCAGCGCTCGCAATACACAGGGCTTCGCAAGGCCCGAAGACCCGGAGGGAAGTATCGCACACGAAAATGTGCCAGGACAGAGACGTGTTCTACGTTGTCCCTTCTCGTCATGCAGTTTGTGCCTCTGCTGCTTCTGCTGTTAGGAATCGCTCCTTGAAAGACGAGCGAGAGCGTCCTTCCGGGTGCATTGCACTGAATCGAATGCTCGCTCGGGACTTTGCTCTCGGGGCCAAGGCAAGAGGGCGTGCTTGCCCGCAGAACTGAGAACACGCTGTTGGGCAGAGCTGAAACTTACCGCTGGAGTTCAGCTCTCGCCGGACGGCAGAAGGCGAAGAACGAAGCCGCTTGCGAGCGGCGCAGTGCAGCGAAGAGCTCTCCGAATTCGCCGCTAGCTCCACGGTCCTTCTCAGCTGCGAGTAGCAGCGCTCGCAGTACACAGAGCTTCGCAAGGCCCGAAGACCCGGAGGGAAGTATGGCACACGGAAATGTGCCAGGACAGAGACGTGTTCTACGTTGTCCCTTCTCGTCATGCAGTTTGTGCCTCTGCTGCTTCTGCTGTTAGGAATCGCTCCTTGAAAGACGAGCGAGAGCGTCCTTCTGGGTGCATTGCACTAAGTCGAATGCTCGCTCGGGACTTTGCTCTCGGGGCCAAGGCAAGAGGGCGTGCTTGCCCGCAGAACTGAGAACACGCTGTTGGGCAGAGCTGCAACTGACCGCTGGAGTTCAGCTCTCGCCGGACGGCAGAAGGCGAAGAACGAAGCCGCTTGCGAGCGGCGCAGTGCAGCGAAGAGCTCTCCGAATTCGCCGCTAGCTCCACGGTCCTTCTCAGCTGCGAGTAGCAGCGCTCGCAGTACACAGGGCTTCGCAAGGCCCGAAGACCCGGAGGGAAGTATCGCACACGGAAATGTGCCAGGACAGAGACGTGTTCTACGTTGTCCCTTCTCGTCATGCAGTTTGTGCCTCTGCTGCTTCTGCTGTTAGGAATCGCTCCTTGAAAGGCGAGCGAGAGCGTCCTTCCGGGTGCATTGCACTGAGTCGAGTGCTCGCTCGGGGCTTTGCTCTCGGGGCCAAGGCAAGAGGGCGTGCTTGCCCGCAGAACTGAGAACACGCTGTTGGGCAGAGCTGCAACTGACCGCTGGAGTTCAGCTCTCGCCGGACGGCAGAAGGCGAAGAACGAAGCCGCTTGCGAGCGGCGCAGTGCAGCGAAGAGCTCTCCGAATTCGCCGCTAGCTCCACGGTCCTTCTCAGCTGCGAGTAGCAGCGCTCGCAGTACACAGGGCTTCGCAAGGCCCGAAGACCCGGAGGGAAGTATCGCACACGGAAATGTGCCAGGACAGAGACGTGTTCTACGTTGTCCCTTCTCGTCATGCAGTTTGTGCCTCTGCTGCTTCTGCTGTTAGGAATCGCTCCTTGAAAGGCGAGCGAGAGCGTCCTTCCGGGTGCATTGCACTGAGTCGAGTGCTCGCTCGGGGCTTTGCTCTCGGGGCCAAGGCAAGAGGGCGTGCTTGCCCGCAGAACTGAGAACACGCTGTTGGGCAGAGCTGAAACTTACCGCTGGAGTTCAGCTCTCGCCGGACGGCAGAAGGCGAAGAACGAAGCCGCTTGCGAGCGGCGCAGTGCAGCGAAGAGCTCTCCGAATTCGCCGCTAGCTCCACGGTCCTTCTCAGCTGCGAGTAGCAGCGCTCGCAGTACACAGGGCTTCGCAAGGCCCGAAGACCCGGAGGGAAGTATCGCACACGAAAATGTGCCAGGACAGAGACGTGTTCTACGTTGTCCCTTCTCGTCATGCAGTTTGTGCCTCTGCTGCTTCTGCTGTTAGGAATCGCTCCTTGAAAGGCGAGCGAGAGCGTCCTTCCGGGTGCATTGCACTGAGTCGAGTGCTCGCTCGGGACTTTGCTCTCGGGGCCAAGGCAAGAGGGCGTGCTTGCCCGCAGAACTGAGAACACGCTGTTGGGCAGAGCTGCAACTGACCGCTGGAGTTCAGCTCTCGCCGGACGGCAGAAGGCGAAGAACGAAGCCGCTTGCGAGCGGCGCAGTGCAGCGAAGAGCTCTCCGAATTCGCCGCTAGCTCCACGGTCCTTCTCAGCTGCGAGTAGCAGCGCTCGCAGTACACAGGGCTTCGCAAGGCCCGAAGACCCGGAGGGAAGTATCGCACACGAAAATGTGCCAGGACAGAGACGTGTTCTACGTTGTCCCTTCTCGTCATGCAGTTTGTGCCTCTGCTGCTTCTGCTGTTAGGAATCGCTCCTTGAAAGGCGAGCGAGAGCGTCCTTCCGGGTGCATTGCACTGAGTCGAGTGCTCGCTCGGGGCTTTGCTCTCGGGGCCAAGGCAAGAGGGCGTGCTTGCCCGCAGAACTGAGAACACGCTGTTGGGCAGAGCTGCAACTGACCGCTGGAGTTCAGCTCTCGCCGGACGGCAGAAGGCGAAGAACGAAGCCGCTTGCGAGCGGCGCAGTGCAGCGAAGAGCTCTCCGAATTCGCCGCTAGCTCCACGGTCCTTCTCAGCTGCGAGTAGCAGCGCTCGCAGTACACAGGGCTTCGCAAGGCCCGAAGACCCGGAGGGAAGTATCGCACACGAAAATGTGCCAGGACAGAGACGTGTTCTACGTTGTCCCTTCTCGTCATGCAGTTTGTGCCTCTGCTGCTTCTGCTGTTAGGAATCGCTCCTTGAAAGACGAGCGAGAGCGTCCTTCCGGGTGCATTGCACTGAGTCGAGTGCTCGCTCGGGACTTTGCTCTCGGGGCCAAGGCAAGAGGGCGTGCTTGCCCGCAGAACTGAGAACACGCTGTTGGGCAGAGCTGCAACTGACCGCTGGAGTTCAGCTCTCGCCGGACGGCAGAAGGCGAAGAACGAAGCCGCTTGCGAGCGGCGCAGTGCAGCGAAGAGCTCTCCGAATTCGCCGCTAGCTCCACGGTCCTTCTCAGCTGCGAGTAGCAGCGCTCGCAGTACACAGGGCTTCGCAAGGCCCGAAGACCCGGAGGGAAGTATCGCACACGAAAATGTGCCAGGACAGAGACGTGTTCTACGTTGTCCCTTCTCGTCATGCAGTTTGTGCCTCTGCTGCTTCTGCTGTTAGGAATCGCTCCTTGAAAGGCGAGCGAGAGCGTCCTTCCGGGTGCATTGCACTGAGTCGAGTGCTCGCTCGGGGCTTTGCTCTCGGGGCCAAGGCAAGAGGGCGTGCTTGCCCGCAGAACTGAGAACACGCTGTTGGGCAGAGCTGCAACTGACCGCTGGAGTTCAGCTCTCGCCGGACGGCAGAAGGCGAAGAACGAAGCCGCTTGCGAGCGGCGCAGTGCAGCGAAGAGCTCTCCGAATTCGCCGCTAGCTCCACGGTCCTTCTCAGCTGCGAGTAGCAGCGCTCGCAGTACACAGGGCTTCGCAAGGCCCGAAGACCCGGAGGGAAGTATCGCACACGAAAATGTGCCAGGACAGAGACGTGTTCTACGTTGTCCCTTCTCGTCATGCAGTTTGTGCCTCTGCTGCTTCTGCTGTTAGGAATCGCTCCTTGAAAGACGAGCGAGAGCGTCCTTCCGGGTGCATTGCACTGAGTCGAGTGCTCGCTCGGGACTTTGCTCTCGGGGCCAAGGCAAGAGGGCGTGCTTGCCCGCAGAACTGAGAACACGCTGTTGGGCAGAGCTGCAACTGACCGCTGGAGTTCAGCTCTCGCCGGACGGCAGAAGGCGAAGAACGAAGCCGCTTGCGAGCGGCGCAGTGCAGCGAAGAGCTCTCCGAATTCGCCGCTAGCTCCACGGTCCTTCTCAGCTGCGAGTAGCAGCGCTCGCAGTACACAGGGCTTCGCAAGGCCCGAAGACCCGGAGGGAAGTATCGCACACGGAAATGTGCCAGGACAGAGACGTGTTCTACGTTGTCCCTTCTCGTCATGCAGTTTGTGCCTCTGCTGCTTCTGCTGTTAGGAATCGCTCCTTGAAAGGCGAGCGAGAGCGTCCTTCCGGGTGCATTGCACTGAGTCGAGTGCTCGCTCGGGGCTTTGCTCTCGGGGCCAAGGCAAGAGGGCGTGCTTGCCCGCAGAACTGAGAACACGCTGTTGGGCAGAGCTGCAACTGACCGCTGGAGTTCAGCTCTCGCCGGACGGCAGAAGGCGAAGAACGAAGCCGCTTGCGAGCGGCGCAGTGCAGCGAAGAGCTCTCCGAATTCGCCGCTAGCTCCACGGTCCCTCTCAGCTGCGAGTAGCAGCGCTCGCAGTACACAGGGCTTCGCAAGGCCCGAAGACCCGGAGGGAAGTATCGCACACGAAAATGTGCCAGGACAGAGACGTGTTCTACGTTGTCCCTTCTCGTCATGCAGTTTGTGCCTCTGCTGCTTCTGCTGTTAGGAATCGCTCCTTGAAAGGCGAGCGAGAGCGTCCTTCCGGGTGCATTGCACTGAGTCGAGTGCTCGCTCGGGACTTTGCTCTCGGGGCCAAGGCAAGAGGGCGTGCTTGCCCGCAGAACTGAGAACACGCTGTTGGGCAGAGCTGAAACTGACCGCTGGAGTTCAGCTCTCGCCGGACGGCAGAAGGCGAAGAACGAAGCCGCTTGCGAGCGGCGCAGTGCAGCGAAGAGCTCTCCGAATTCGCCGCTAGCTCCACGGTCCTTCTCAGCTGCGAGTAGCAACGCTCGCAGTACACAGGGCTTCGCAAGGCCCGAAGACCCGGAGGGAAGTATCGCACACGAAAATGTGCCAGGACAGAGACGTGTTCTACGTTGTCCCTTCTCGTCATGCAGTTTGTGCCTCTGCTGCTTCTGCTGTTAGGAATCGCTCCTTGAAAGGCGAGCGAGAGCGTCCTTCCGGGTGCATTGCACTGAGTCGAGTGCTCGCTCGGGGCTTTGCTCTCGGGGCCAAGGCAAGAGGGCGTGCTTGCCCGCAGAACTGAGAACACGCTGTTGGGCAGAGCTGCAACTGACCGCTGGAGTTCAGCTCTCGCCGGACGGCAGAAGGCGAAGAACGAAGCCGCTTGCGAGCGGCGCAGTGCAGCGAAGAGCTCTCCGAATTCGCCGCTAGCTCCACGGTCCTTCTCAGCTGCGAGTAGCAGCGCTCGCAGTACACAGGGCTTCGCAAGGCCCGAAGACCCGGAGGGAAGTATCGCACACGAAAATGTGCCAGGACAGAGACGTGTTCTACGTTGTCCCTTCTCGTCATGCAGTTTGTGCCTCTGCTGCTTCTGCTGTTAGGAATCGCTCCTTGAAAGGCGAGCGAGAGCGTCCTTCCGGGTGCATTGCACTGAGTCGAGTGCTCGCTCGGGGCTTTGCTCTCGGGGCCAAGGCAAGAGGGCGTGCTTGCCCGCAGAACTGAGAACACGCTGTTGGGCAGAGCTGCAACTGACCGCTGGAGTTCAGCTCTCGCCGGACGGCAGAAGGCGAAGAACGAAGCCGCTTGCGAGCGGCGCAGTGCAGCGAAGAGCTCTCCGAATTCGCCGCTAGCTCCACGGTCCTTCTCAGCTGCGAGTAGCAGCGCTCGCAGTACACAGGGCTTCGCAAGGCCCGAAGACCCGGAGGGAAGTATCGCACACGAAAATGTGCCAGGACAGAGACGTGTTCTACGTTGTCCCTTCTCGTCATGCAGTTTGTGCCTCTGCTGCTTCTGCTGTTAGGAATCGCTCCTTGAAAGGCGAGCGAGAGCGTCCTTCCGGGTGCATTGCACTGAGTCGAGTGCTCGCTCGGGGCTTTGCACTCGGGGCCAAGGCAAGAGGGCGTGCTTGCCCGCAGAACTGAGAACACGCTGTTGGGCAGAGCTGCAACTGACCGCTGGAGTTCAGCTCTCGCCGGACGGCAGAAGGCGAAGAACGAAGCCGCTTGCGAGCGGCGCAGTGCAGCGAAGAGCTCTCCGAATTCGCCGCTAGCTCCACGGTCCTTCTCAGCTGCGAGTAGCAGCGCTCGCAGTACACAGGGCTTCGCAAGGCCCGAAGACCCGGAGGGAAGTATCGCACACGAAAATGTGCCAGGACAGAGACGTGTTCTACGTTGTCCCTTCTCGTCATGCAGTTTGTGCCTCTGCTGCTTCTGCTGTTAGGAATCGCTCCTTGAAAGGCGAGCGAGAGCGTCCTTCCGGGTGCATTGCACTGAGTCGAGTGCTCGCTCGGGACTTTGCTCTCGGGGCCAAGGCAAGAGGGCGTGCTTGCCCGCAGAACTGAGAACACGCTGTTGGGCAGAGCTGAAACTTACCGCTGGAGTTCAGCTCTCGCCGGACGGCAGAAGGCGAAGAACGAAGCCGCTTGCGAGCGGCGCAGTGCAGCGAAGAGCTCTCCGAATTCGCCGCTAGCTCCACGGTCCTTCTCAGCTGCGAGTAGCAGCGCTCGCAGTACACAGAGCTTCGCAAGGCCCGAAGACCCGGAGGGAAGTATCGCACACGAAAATGTGCCAGGACAGAGACGTGTTCTACGTTGTCCCTTCTCGTCATGCAGTTTGTGCCTCTGCTGCTTCTGCTGTTAGGAATCGCTCCTTGAAAGGCGAGCGAGAGCGTCCTTCCGGGTGCATTGCACTGAGTCGAGTGCTCGCTCGGGGCTTTGCTCTCGGGGCCAAGGCAAGAGGGCGTGCTTGCCCGCAGAACTGAGAACACGCTGTTGGGCAGAGCTGCAACTGACCGCTGGAGTTCAGCTCTCGCCGGACGGCAGAAGGCGAAGAACGAAGCCGCTTGCGAGCGGCGCAGTGCAGCGAAGAGCTCTCCGAATTCGCCGCTAGCTCCACGGTCCTTCTCAGCTGCGAGTAGCAGCGCTCGCAGTACACAGGGCTTCGCAAGGCCCGAAGACCCGGAGGGAAGTATCGCACACGAAAATGTGCCAGGACAGAGACGTGTTCTACGTTGTCCCTTCTCGTCATGCAGTTTGTGCCTCTGCTGCTTCTGCTGTTAGGAATCGCTCCTTGAAAGGCGAGCGAGAGCGTCCTTCCGGGTGCATTGCACTGAGTCGAGTGCTCGCTCGGGGCTTTGCTCTCGGGGCCAAGGCAAGAGGGCGTGCTTGCCCGCAGAACTGAGAACACGCTGTTGGGCAGAGCTGCAACTGACCGCTGGAGTTCAGCTCTCGCCGGACGGCAGAAGGCGAAGAACGAAGCCGCTTGCGAGCGGCGCAGTGCAGCGAAGAGCTCTCCGAATTCGCCGCTAGCTCCACGGTCCTTCTCAGCTGCGAGTAGCAGCGCTCGCAGTACACAGGGCTTCGCAAGGCCCGAAGACCCGGAGGGAAGTATCGCACACGAAAATGTGCCAGGACAGAGACGTGTTCTACGTTGTCCCTTCTCGTCATGCAGTTTGTGCCTCTGCTGCTTCTGCTGTTAGGAATCGCTCCTTGAAAGGCGAGCGAGAGCGTCCTTCCGGGTGCATTGCACTGAGTCGAGTGCTCGCTCGGGGCTTTGCTCTCGGGGCCAAGGCAAGAGGGCGTGCTTGCCCGCAGAACTGAGAACACGCTGTTGGGCAGAGCTGCAACTGACCGCTGGAGTTCAGCTCTCGCCGGACGGCAGAAGGCGAAGAACGAAGCCGCTTGCGAGCGGCGCAGTGCAGCGAAGAGCTCTCCGAATTCGCCGCTAGCTCCACGGTCCTTCTCAGCTGCGAGTAGCAGCGCTCGCAGTACACAGGGCTTCGCAAGGCCCGAAGACCCGGAGGGAAGTATCGCACACGGAAATGTGCCAGGACAGAGACGTGTTCTACGTTGTCCCTTCTCGTCATGCAGTTTGTGCCTCTGCTGCTTCTGCTGTTAGGAATCGCTCCTTGAAAGGCGAGCGAGAGCGTCCTTCCGGGTGCATTGCACTGAGTCGAGTGCTCGCTCGGGGCTTTGCTCTCGGGGCCAAGGCAAGAGGGCGTGCTTGCCCGCAGAACTGAGAACACGCTGTTGGGCAGAGCTGCAACTGACCGCTGGAGTTCAGCTCTCGCCGGACGGCAGAAGGCGAAGAACGAAGCCGCTTGCGAGCGGCGCAGTGCAGCGAAGAGCTCTCCGAATTCGCCGCTAGCTCCACGGTCCTTCTCAGCTGCGAGTAGCAGCGCTCGCAGTACACAGGGCTTCGCAAGGCCCGAAGACCCGGAGGGAAGTATCGCACACGAAAATGTGCCAGGACAGAGACGTGTTCTACGTTGTCCCTTCTCGTCATGCAGTTTGTGCCTCTGCTGCTTCTGCTGTTAGGAATCGCTCCTTGAAAGGCGAGCGAGAGCGTCCTTCCGGGTGCATTGCACTGAGTCGAGTGCTCGCTCGGGGCTTTGCTCTCGGGGCCAAGGCAAGAGGGCGTGCTTGCCCGCAGAACTGAGAACACGCTGTTGGGCAGAGCTGCAACTGACCGCTGGAGTTCAGCTCTCGCCGGACGGCAGAAGGCGAAGAACGAAGCCGCTTGCGAGCGGCGCAGTGCAGCGAAGAGCTCTCCGAATTCGCCGCTAGCTCCACGGTCCTTCTCAGCTGCGAGTAGCAGCGCTCGCAGTACACAGGGCTTCGCAAGGCCCGAAGACCCGGAGGGAAGTATCGCACACGAAAATGTGCCAGGACAGAGACGTGTTCTACGTTGTCCCTTCTCGTCATGCAGTTTGTGCCTCTGCTGCTTCTGCTGTTAGGAATCGCTCCTTGAAAGGCGAGCGAGAGCGTCCTTCCGGGTGCATTGCACTGAGTCGAGTGCTCGCTCGGGGCTTTGCTCTCGGGGCCAAGGCAAGAGGGCGTGCTTGCCCGCAGAACTGAGAACACGCTGTTGGTCAGAGCTGCAACTGACCGCTGGAGTTCAGCTCTCGCCGGACGGCAGAAGGCGAAGAACGAAGCCGCTTGCGAGCGGCGCAGTGCAGCGAAGAGCTCTCCGAATTCGCCGCTAGCTCCACGGTCCTTCTCAGCTGCGAGTAGCAGCGCTCGCAGTACACAGGGCTTCGCAAGGCCCGAAGACCCGGAGGGAAGTATCGCACACGAAAATGTGCCAGGACAGCGACGTGTTCTACGTTGTCCCTTCTCGTCATGCAGTTTGTGCTTCTGCTGCTTCTGCTGTTAGGAATCGCTCCTTGAAAGGCGAGCGAGAGCGTCATTCCGGGTGCATTGCACTGAGTCGAGTGCTCGCTCGGGACTTTGCTCTCGGGGCCAAGGCAAGAGGGCGTGCTTGCCCGCAGAACTGAGAACACGCTGTTGGGCAGAGCTGAAACTGACCGCTGGAGTTCAGCTCTCGCCGGACGGCAGAAGGCGAAGAACGAAGCCGCTTGCGAGCGGCGCAGTGCAGCGAAGAGCTCTCCGAATTCGCCGCTAGCTCCACGGTCCTTCTCAGCTGCGAGTAGCAGCGCTCGCAGTACACAGGGCTTCGCAAGGCCCGAAGACCCGGAGGGAAGTATCGCACACGAAAATGTGCCAGGACAGAGACGTGTTCTACGTTGTCCCTTCTCGTCATGCAGTTTGTGCCTCTGCTGCTTCTGCTGTTAGGAATCGCTCCTTGAAAGGCGAGCGAGAGCGTCCTTCCGGGTGCATTGCACTGAGTCGAGTGCTCGCTCGGGACTTTGCTCTCGGGGCCAAGGCAAGAGGGCGTGCTTGCCCGCAGAACTGAGAACACGCTGTTGGTCAGAGCTGCAACTTACCGCTGGAGTTCAGCTCTCGCCGGACGGCAGAAGGCGAAGAACGAAGGCGCTTGCGAGCGGCGCAGTGCAGCGAAGAGCTCTCCGAATTCGCCGCTAGCTCCACGGTCCTTCTCAGCTGCGAGTAGCAGCGCTCGCAGTACACAGGGCTTCGCAAGGCCCGAAGACCCGGAGGGAAGTATCGCACACGAAAATGTGCCAGGACAGAGACGTGTTCTACGTTGTCCCTTCTCGTCATGCAGTTTGTGCCTCTGCTGCTTCTGCTGTTAGGAATCGCTCCTTGAAAGGCGAGCGAGAGCGTCCTTCCGGGTGCATTGCACTGAGTCGAGTGCTCGCTCGGGGCTTTGCTCTCGGGGCCAAGGCAAGAGGGCGTGCTTGCCCGCAGAACTGAGAACACGCTGTTGGTCAGAGCTGCAACTGACCGCTGGAGTTCAGCTCTCGCCGGACGGCAGAAGGCGAAGAACGAAGCCGCTTGCGAGCGGCGCAGTGCAGCGAAGAGCTCTCCGAATTCGCCGCTAGCTCCACGGTCCCTCTCAGCTGCGAGTAGCAGCGCTCGCAGTACACAGGGCTTCGCAAGGCCCGAAGACCCGGAGGGAAGTATCGCACACGAAAATGTGCCAGGACAGAGACGTGTTCTACGTTGTCCCTTCTCGTCATGCAGTTTGTGCCTCTGCTGCTTCTGCTGTTAGGAATCGCTCCTTGAAAGGCGAGCGAGAGCGTCCTTCCGGGTGCATTGCACTGAGTCGAGTGCTCGCTCGGGGCTTTGCTCTCGGGGCCAAGGCAAGAGGGCGTGCTTGCCCGCAGAACTGAGAACACGCTGTTGGGCAGAGCTGCAACTGACCGCTGGAGTTCAGCTCTCGCCGGACGGCAGAAGGCGAAGAACGAAGCCGCTTGCGAGCGGCGCAGTGCAGCGAAGAGCTCTCCGAATTCGCCGCTAGCTCCACGGTCCCTCTCAGCTGCGAGTAGCAGCGCTCGCAATACACAGGGCTTCGCAAGGCCCGAAGACCCGGAGGGAAGTATCGCACACGAAAATGTGCCAGGACAGAGACGTGTTCTACGTTGTCCCTTCTCGTCATGCAGTTTGTGCCTCTGCTGCTTCTGCTGTTAGGAATCGCTCCTTGAAAGACGAGCGAGAGCGTCCTTCCGGGTGCATTGCACTGAATCGAATGCTCGCTCGGGACTTTGCTCTCGGGGCCAAGGCAAGAGGGCGTGCTTGCCCGCAGAACTGAGAACACGCTGTTGGGCAGAGCTGAAACTTACCGCTGGAGTTCAGCTCTCGCCGGACGGCAGAAGGCGAAGAACGAAGCCGCTTGCGAGCGGCGCAGTGCAGCGAAGAGCTCTCCGAATTCGCCGCTAGCTCCACGGTCCTTCTCAGCTGCGAGTAGCAGCGCTCGCAGTACACAGAGCTTCGCAAGGCCCGAAGACCCGGAGGGAAGTATGGCACACGGAAATGTGCCAGGACAGAGACGTGTTCTACGTTGTCCCTTCTCGTCATGCAGTTTGTGCCTCTGCTGCTTCTGCTGTTAGGAATCGCTCCTTGAAAGACGAGCGAGAGCGTCCTTCTGGGTGCATTGCACTAAGTCGAATGCTCGCTCGGGACTTTGCTCTCGGGGCCAAGGCAAGAGGGCGTGCTTGCCCGCAGAACTGAGAACACGCTGTTGGGCAGAGCTGCAACTGACCGCTGGAGTTCAGCTCTCGCCGGACGGCAGAAGGCGAAGAACGAAGCCGCTTGCGAGCGGCGCAGTGCAGCGAAGAGCTCTCCGAATTCGCCGCTAGCTCCACGGTCCTTCTCAGCTGCGAGTAGCAGCGCTCGCAGTACACAGGGCTTCGCAAGGCCCGAAGACCCGGAGGGAAGTATCGCACACGGAAATGTGCCAGGACAGAGACGTGTTCTACGTTGTCCCTTCTCGTCATGCAGTTTGTGCCTCTGCTGCTTCTGCTGTTAGGAATCGCTCCTTGAAAGGCGAGCGAGAGCGTCCTTCCGGGTGCATTGCACTGAGTCGAGTGCTCGCTCGGGGCTTTGCTCTCGGGGCCAAGGCAAGAGGGCGTGCTTGCCCGCAGAACTGAGAACACGCTGTTGGGCAGAGCTGCAACTGACCGCTGGAGTTCAGCTCTCGCCGGACGGCAGAAGGCGAAGAACGAAGCCGCTTGCGAGCGGCGCAGTGCAGCGAAGAGCTCTCCGAATTCGCCGCTAGCTCCACGGTCCTTCTCAGCTGCGAGTAGCAGCGCTCGCAGTACACAGGGCTTCGCAAGGCCCGAAGACCCGGAGGGAAGTATCGCACACGGAAATGTGCCAGGACAGAGACGTGTTCTACGTTGTCCCTTCTCGTCATGCAGTTTGTGCCTCTGCTGCTTCTGCTGTTAGGAATCGCTCCTTGAAAGGCGAGCGAGAGCGTCCTTCCGGGTGCATTGCACTGAGTCGAGTGCTCGCTCGGGGCTTTGCTCTCGGGGCCAAGGCAAGAGGGCGTGCTTGCCCGCAGAACTGAGAACACGCTGTTGGGCAGAGCTGAAACTTACCGCTGGAGTTCAGCTCTCGCCGGACGGCAGAAGGCGAAGAACGAAGCCGCTTGCGAGCGGCGCAGTGCAGCGAAGAGCTCTCCGAATTCGCCGCTAGCTCCACGGTCCTTCTCAGCTGCGAGTAGCAGCGCTCGCAGTACACAGGGCTTCGCAAGGCCCGAAGACCCGGAGGGAAGTATCGCACACGAAAATGTGCCAGGACAGAGACGTGTTCTACGTTGTCCCTTCTCGTCATGCAGTTTGTGCCTCTGCTGCTTCTGCTGTTAGGAATCGCTCCTTGAAAGGCGAGCGAGAGCGTCCTTCCGGGTGCATTGCACTGAGTCGAGTGCTCGCTCGGGACTTTGCTCTCGGGGCCAAGGCAAGAGGGCGTGCTTGCCCGCAGAACTGAGAACACGCTGTTGGGCAGAGCTGCAACTGACCGCTGGAGTTCAGCTCTCGCCGGACGGCAGAAGGCGAAGAACGAAGCCGCTTGCGAGCGGCGCAGTGCAGCGAAGAGCTCTCCGAATTCGCCGCTAGCTCCACGGTCCTTCTCAGCTGCGAGTAGCAGCGCTCGCAGTACACAGGGCTTCGCAAGGCCCGAAGACCCGGAGGGAAGTATCGCACACGAAAATGTGCCAGGACAGAGACGTGTTCTACGTTGTCCCTTCTCGTCATGCAGTTTGTGCCTCTGCTGCTTCTGCTGTTAGGAATCGCTCCTTGAAAGGCGAGCGAGAGCGTCCTTCCGGGTGCATTGCACTGAGTCGAGTGCTCGCTCGGGGCTTTGCTCTCGGGGCCAAGGCAAGAGGGCGTGCTTGCCCGCAGAACTGAGAACACGCTGTTGGGCAGAGCTGCAACTGACCGCTGGAGTTCAGCTCTCGCCGGACGGCAGAAGGCGAAGAACGAAGCCGCTTGCGAGCGGCGCAGTGCAGCGAAGAGCTCTCCGAATTCGCCGCTAGCTCCACGGTCCTTCTCAGCTGCGAGTAGCAGCGCTCGCAGTACACAGGGCTTCGCAAGGCCCGAAGACCCGGAGGGAAGTATCGCACACGAAAATGTGCCAGGACAGAGACGTGTTCTACGTTGTCCCTTCTCGTCATGCAGTTTGTGCCTCTGCTGCTTCTGCTGTTAGGAATCGCTCCTTGAAAGACGAGCGAGAGCGTCCTTCCGGGTGCATTGCACTGAGTCGAGTGCTCGCTCGGGACTTTGCTCTCGGGGCCAAGGCAAGAGGGCGTGCTTGCCCGCAGAACTGAGAACACGCTGTTGGGCAGAGCTGCAACTGACCGCTGGAGTTCAGCTCTCGCCGGACGGCAGGAAGGCGAAGAACGAAGCCGCTTGCGAGCGGCGCAGTGCAGCGAAGAGCTCTCCGAATTCGCCGCTAGCTCCACGGTCCTTCTCAGCTGCGAGTAGCAGCGCTCGCAGTACACAGGGCTTCGCAAGGCCCGAAGACCCGGAGGGAAGTATCGCACACGGAAATGTGCCAGGACAGAGACGTGTTCTACGTTGTCCCTTCTCGTCATGCAGTTTGTGCCTCTGCTGCTTCTGCTGTTAGGAATCGCTCCTTGAAAGGCGAGCGAGAGCGTCCTTCCGGGTGCATTGCACTGAGTCGAGTGCTCGCTCGGGGCTTTGCTCTCGGGGCCAAGGCAAGAGGGCGTGCTTGCCCGCAGAACTGAGAACACGCTGTTGGGCAGAGCTGCAACTGACCGCTGGAGTTCAGCTCTCGCCGGACGGCAGAAGGCGAAGAACGAAGCCGCTTGCGAGCGGCGCAGTGCAGCGAAGAGCTCTCCGAATTCGCCGCTAGCTCCACGGTCCCTCTCAGCTGCGAGTAGCAGCGCTCGCAGTACACAGGGCTTCGCAAGGCCCGAAGACCCGGAGGGAAGTATCGCACACGAAAATGTGCCAGGACAGAGACGTGTTCTACGTTGTCCCTTCTCGTCATGCAGTTTGTGCCTCTGCTGCTTCTGCTGTTAGGAATCGCTCCTTGAAAGGCGAGCGAGAGCGTCCTTCCGGGTGCATTGCACTGAGTCGAGTGCTCGCTCGGGACTTTGCTCTCGGGGCCAAGGCAAGAGGGCGTGCTTGCCCGCAGAACTGAGAACACGCTGTTGGGCAGAGCTGAAACTGACCGCTGGAGTTCAGCTCTCGCCGGACGGCAGAAGGCGAAGAACGAAGCCGCTTGCGAGCGGCGCAGTGCAGCGAAGAGCTCTCCGAATTCGCCGCTAGCTCCACGGTCCTTCTCAGCTGCGAGTAGCAACGCTCGCAGTACACAGGGCTTCGCAAGGCCCGAAGACCCGGAGGGAAGTATCGCACACGAAAATGTGCCAGGACAGAGACGTGTTCTACGTTGTCCCTTCTCGTCATGCAGTTTGTGCCTCTGCTGCTTCTGCTGTTAGGAATCGCTCCTTGAAAGGCGAGCGAGAGCGTCCTTCCGGGTGCATTGCACTGAGTCGAGTGCTCGCTCGGGGCTTTGCTCTCGGGGCCAAGGCAAGAGGGCGTGCTTGCCCGCAGAACTGAGAACACGCTGTTGGGCAGAGCTGCAACTGACCGCTGGAGTTCAGCTCTCGCCGGACGGCAGAAGGCGAAGAACGAAGCCGCTTGCGAGCGGCGCAGTGCAGCGAAGAGCTCTCCGAATTCGCCGCTAGCTCCACGGTCCTTCTCAGCTGCGAGTAGCAGCGCTCGCAGTACACAGGGCTTCGCAAGGCCCGAAGACCCGGAGGGAAGTATCGCACACGAAAATGTGCCAGGACAGAGACGTGTTCTACGTTGTCCCTTCTCGTCATGCAGTTTGTGCCTCTGCTGCTTCTGCTGTTAGGAATCGCTCCTTGAAAGGCGAGCGAGAGCGTCCTTCCGGGTGCATTGCACTGAGTCGAGTGCTCGCTCGGGGCTTTGCTCTCGGGGCCAAGGCAAGAGGGCGTGCTTGCCCGCAGAACTGAGAACACGCTGTTGGGCAGAGCTGCAACTGACCGCTGGAGTTCAGCTCTCGCCGGACGGCAGAAGGCGAAGAACGAAGCCGCTTGCGAGCGGCGCAGTGCAGCGAAGAGCTCTCCGAATTCGCCGCTAGCTCCACGGTCCTTCTCAGCTGCGAGTAGCAGCGCTCGCAGTACACAGGGCTTCGCAAGGCCCGAAGACCCGGAGGGAAGTATCGCACACGAAAATGTGCCAGGACAGAGACGTGTTCTACGTTGTCCCTTCTCGTCATGCAGTTTGTGCCTCTGCTGCTTCTGCTGTTAGGAATCGCTCCTTGAAAGGCGAGCGAGAGCGTCCTTCCGGGTGCATTGCACTGAGTCGAGTGCTCGCTCGGGGCTTTGCACTCGGGGCCAAGGCAAGAGGGCGTGCTTGCCCGCAGAACTGAGAACACGCTGTTGGGCAGAGCTGCAACTGACCGCTGGAGTTCAGCTCTCGCCGGACGGCAGAAGGCGAAGAACGAAGCCGCTTGCGAGCGGCGCAGTGCAGCGAAGAGCTCTCCGAATTCGCCGCTAGCTCCACGGTCCTTCTCAGCTGCGAGTAGCAGCGCTCGCAGTACACAGGGCTTCGCAAGGCCCGAAGACCCGGAGGGAAGTATCGCACACGAAAATGTGCCAGGACAGAGACGTGTTCTACGTTGTCCCTTCTCGTCATGCAGTTTGTGCCTCTGCTGCTTCTGCTGTTAGGAATCGCTCCTTGAAAGGCGAGCGAGAGCGTCCTTCCGGGTGCATTGCACTGAGTCGAGTGCTCGCTCGGGACTTTGCTCTCGGGGCCAAGGCAAGAGGGCGTGCTTGCCCGCAGAACTGAGAACACGCTGTTGGGCAGAGCTGAAACTGACCGCTGGAGTTCAGCTCTCGCCGGACGGCAGAAGGCGAAGAACGAAGCCGCTTGCGAGCGGCGCAGTGCAGCGAAGAGCTCTCCGAATTCGCCGCTAGCTCCACGGTCCTTCTCAGCTGCGAGTAGCAGCGCTCGCAGTACACAGGGCTTCGCAAGGCCCGAAGACCCGGAGGGAAGTATCGCACACGAAAATGTGCCAGGACAGAGACGTGTTCTACGTTGTCCCTTCTCGTCATGCAGTTTGTGCCTCTGCTGCTTCTGCTGTTAGGAATCGCTCCTTGAAAGGCGAGCGAGAGCGTCCTTCCGGGTGCATTGCACTGAGTCGAGTGCTCGCTCGGGACTTTGCTCTCGGGGCCAAGGCAAGAGGGCGTGCTTGCCCGCAGAACTGAGAACACGCTGTTGGGCAGAGCTGAAACTTACCGCTGGAGTTCAGCTCTCGCCGGACGGCAGAAGGCGAAGAACGAAGCCGCTTGCGAGCGGCGCAGTGCAGCGAAGAGCTCTCCGAATTCGCCGCTAGCTCCACGGTCCTTCTCAGCTGCGAGTAGCAGCGCTCGCAGTACACAGAGCTTCGCAAGGCCCGAAGACCCGGAGGGAAGTATCGCACACGAAAATGTGCCAGGACAGAGACGTGTTCTACGTTGTCCCTTCTCGTCATGCAGTTTGTGCCTCTGCTGCTTCTGCTGTTAGGAATCGCTCCTTGAAAGGCGAGCGAGAGCGTCCTTCCGGGTGCATTGCACTGAGTCGAGTGCTCGCTCGGGGCTTTGCTCTCGGGGCCAAGGCAAGAGGGCGTGCTTGCCCGCAGAACTGAGAACACGCTGTTGGGCAGAGCTGCAACTGACCGCTGGAGTTCAGCTCTCGCCGGACGGCAGAAGGCGAAGAACGAAGCCGCTTGCGAGCGGCGCAGTGCAGCGAAGAGCTCTCCGAATTCGCCGCTAGCTCCACGGTCCTTCTCAGCTGCGAGTAGCAGCGCTCGCAGTACACAGGGCTTCGCAAGGCCCGAAGACCCGGAGGGAAGTATCGCACACGAAAATGTGCCAGGACAGAGACGTGTTCTACGTTGTCCCTTCTCGTCATGCAGTTTGTGCCTCTGCTGCTTCTGCTGTTAGGAATCGCTCCTTGAAAGGCGAGCGAGAGCGTCCTTCCGGGTGCATTGCACTGAGTCGAGTGCTCGCTCGGGGCTTTGCTCTCGGGGCCAAGGCAAGAGGGCGTGCTTGCCCGCAGAACTGAGAACACGCTGTTGGGCAGAGCTGAAACTGACCGCTGGAGTTCAGCTCTCGCCGGACGGCAGAAGGCGAAGAACGAAGCCGCTTGCGAGCGGCGCAGTGCAGCGAAGAGCTCTCCGAATTCGCCGCTAGCTCCACGGTCCTTCTCAGCTGCGAGTAGCAGCGCTCGCAGTACACAGGGCTTCGCAAGGCCCGAAGACCCGGAGGGAAGTATCGCACACGAAAATGTGCCAGGACAGAGACGTGTTCTACGTTGTCCCTTCTCGTCATGCAGTTTGTGCCTCTGCTGCTTCTGCTGTTAGGAATCGCTCCTTGAAAGGCGAGCGAGAGCGTCCTTCCGGGTGCATTGCACTGAGTCGAGTGCTCGCTCGGGGCTTTGCTCTCGGGGCCAAGGCAAGAGGGCGTGCTTGCCCGCAGAACTGAGAACACGCTGTTGGGCAGAGCTGCAACTGACCGCTGGAGTTCAGCTCTCGCCGGACGGCAGAAGGCGAAGAACGAAGCCGCTTGCGAGCGGCGCAGTGCAGCGAAGAGCTCTCCGAATTCGCCGCTAGCTCCACGGTCCTTCTCAGCTGCGAGTAGCAGCGCTCGCAGTACACAGGGCTTCGCAAGGCCCGAAGACCCGGAGGGAAGTATCGCACACGAAAATGTGCCAGGACAGAGACGTGTTCTACGTTGTCCCTTCTCGTCATGCAGTTTGTGCCTCTGCTGCTTCTGCTGTTAGGAATCGCTA
>NW_028276031.1:0-24741 GCF_052056855.1 Sturnus vulgaris
TGTCACAGTGATGTGGATTCCGTAATTGCCTTCAGCGTCACAATGGAGCCTTGTTTCTGTGAGGCTCTCAACTGTCACAATTGTCTCCTTGGTTCCATCAGCCCCCGCTGTGTCACAAGGGTCCCCTTGGTTCCATGAGCACACCAAAGCTTTGCATAAACATTGAGCAGCACCTGCTTAACACACCTGGGAACATCTGTCTGCATTCAAAAGACAGGTCACAGCTGAGAAAGGCACCAGCAGCTTCCATCTGCAACAGAGATGCAGGGAAAGGACAAGGACAGAGAATTCAGCTGCAAGACTCCGAGAATTCTGCATCCAGACATCATTTCTGGTCCCACTGTCCCTAGTAGAAAGGTGTCATCATTCCAGGCAGCCTGTACTCAGCATGTGCTTCTACAGTGGGGATTTGTCGTTTAGGAAACCTGCTCAGGCTTTTCCCTTCTTTCCTCACAAACAGAATACTTGTCCCGGGCCTGGATGCAGGCAGAGCCCTGAGGAGAGCACGTGGGACATGGTGCAGTGGGCAGGGACAGCCAGCTGCAGAGTTCAGGGGGGAAGGGCTTCCGGTGCAGGGCCAGGGATGTCAGTCCCAGCTGGGCCACGTCAGACACGGTGAGGCTGGGCTTGGGGAGCAGCTTGTCCAAACAGGGTCAGCCTGCAAGGGGCTCATTCTTCTGTGGGCCCACACCTCCTAAGGAGACGTTCAGCATCAAGATCACCTGGGAATGCCTAAGTTGCTTCTTCTTGGAACTGAAAAAGAAAAATTACTCCCTTTTATAACACTGAAAATCGTGAGCTGTACCTTGAAATCTTCCTCCTTAAGAGAACTCCAAAGTGACTCCAAGCAGCTGCACAAGGCCTGGAGACTGGAAGACATTGGAAAGAAGACAAAGAGCTCCTGAGGGTTTTCTGTATTTTAATGATCCCCAACGGTGGATTTGGGGCTGAGTCCAGGAGCCCCAGGCACTGAGAGAAGGTTGAAGAAGCTGCTCAAGGAGTCAGAAGCAAAACTCCAAGTCCCTTGGAGCATCAGTGGCCCCACTGAGGGCAGGGACTGCCAAAGGCTCCCCAGGGAGTGGTGAGAGCAGATCCTTGAGGCCAGGATTGCAGGAGCCCGAGGCTGTGAGCAGGGAACTGCAATGCTGAGCAAGGCCTGGGCTGGTTGGAGGAAGCAGAAAGGCCAAGGCCTGAGCCCAGGCCTGGGCCAGCAGGGCCTGTCCCTCACAGGTGGCTCGGGGCTGTTCCTGGGGCACTGGGACGGGAGAGGCAGCAAGGACAAATGTCATCAGGCTGTGTGACACTCCAGATGCTCATGGAACCAAGGGCCAGTGTGACACAGCAGGGCCTGATGGAAACAGGAGGCCGTGCTGAGCCTGCGCGCCTGTAACACCGCAGAACACTGAAATGCTGAGGGTGAGCAAAGGTTCCTTTACTCGAGTTTGGTGCAGAGTAGAAACCCCAGCCAGATATTCTCAAGAGGTCAAAACGACACAAAAGTGTACTGGAAAAATACAGAAAACCGAGCTCCTTTGGCAAATGGTTTCATACAACATCCAATTCAACGTGCAACACTTAGCGTAGCAGGAACATCATTAACTCAGCCCATGTAAGATGGAAACCTTTAGGCATAAAAATGTTAAACTACCCAAAAACATTCCAGTAAAAGAGGATAAGAAGGTTAAAAGAGAAAAAAGAGACAGAAAGACAGAAGATCTCCAGATAGATATGCAGAGAGCTACCAGCTGCTAGGCTTCCAGTGTGGGTGAGACACAGACGCAGGAGATTTCAGGATTCAGACCAGGGCTTGACGTCATGCCCGATTTTTTCAATTCCCTAGCGTTTTGTAAGCTCTCCTCTTTTCGGGGACATCTGCTTTCTTCCCACTCACTGCTGTGTTTCATTGCCTTTGTGTGGGATTGATTGACAGCTCGGCCAATCAGAGCTGGGTGGGCGCTGCCCCTGCTGTGTGATTGATTGACGGCTCAGCCAATCAGAGCTGGGTGGGTGCTGCCCATGCTGTGTGATTGATTGACAGCTCAACCAATCAGAGCAGGCTGGGCGCTGCTCCTGCTGTGTGACTGATTAACGGCTCAACCAATCAGAGCTGTGTGGGCGCTGCCCCTGCTGTGTGATTGATTGACGGCTCAGCCAATCAGAGCTGGGTGGGCGCTACCCCTGCTGTGTGATTGGCAGATCTGCCAGGCTGGGGGCGGGGCTCTGTCCCACCTCATTCCAAGGTCTGTCCCAGCCCCAGCCCCACTCGGCCATTCCGAGCATCCCGAGGGGTCTGGGGACATTGATGTCATCCAGCCTCTGACAGCGACCATGGGGACACTGCGGAACCTCATGGAACCAAAGAGACCATTTTGACACTCTGGTGCCTCATGCAATCAGGGGCACCTTTGTGAGACTCAGGACCCCAGTGGAACCAAGGGTCAGTGATGAAGCTGTGCGGCCCAGAGAACCAAGGAGCCATTGTTACACAGCAGGGCCACATGGAGCCCAGGGGCCTTGGTGACTCTGCAGGACCTTAGGGAAGCAAGGGGCCATTGTTATCACTACTGAAGCAGGGAGAATATTGTGACAAGGAGAATATCGGGACACTACAGGGACTCCTGGAATCAAGGAGAGCATTGTGACCCTGTGAGGCCCCATGGAACCAAGGCAACATGGAACAGGTCTGGCTGGCTGGGCCTCCCGGGGGCCACCTGGCAAGACTGGCTGATCCTGGAATGTTGAGGACTGCCTCTCCTCAGCTCCTGGAGCACTGAGGCTCTGTGCTTTCCTTCCTATGGAAAAGTACCAGCCCCTTTTGCAGGTTCCCACGGCTGAAACTGATATTCCCCCTGAAAAAGCACTACATACAAGGCTTGCTCCCAGCCAAAATCTGCTAGGAGTAACAGCTCTGGGTGGCCACCGTTTCCTGAGGGCTGCCTCTCATCTACCACTCTAAGGGTCGGTGTGAAGTTTCCCTCATTTTTGCCTCATGACCCTCTCAAGAAGACCTCAAGGACCCCCGCCCAGGTTGACTCTGTACAATGATTTTCTGGCCTGCTTGAGGTGGGTGCTTGCCAAGGGACTCTTTGCAGGTGTGTTGTGCTCACTGGACTCTGCTGTCATGGTACCAGCTGAAGCCTGCATGTACTGCACGACCGCACCTGTCTCTTGGAGCACCACACAATGCTCCATAAATCTCCCCACCTCTTGGCCACAAGCCACTCGCTTTGGAAAAGGACTATGAAAGAGCGATCCTCTGGAGAAGACCCTGAGTACTCCCCACGGATGACCACCCTTCCATTGGCTGGCCCACCATGACGTTGGTCTCGTCTGTTGGTAGCTATTTCCCCTTCCCCTCTTTTTCTCTCTCTAGACTCCATTTCCTATATCTCTCCCCTCTATCGCAACTGAATTGCTTGGCATTCAATAAAAATGCATTGCTGTTGTTGAATAAACTGATTTGTCCCCCGCTATTTGCCTGCTATTACCTCTGAGATCAAACAATCCCCGGCCTGTGTTGGTAGATGGTGACACTCCCCCCCCCTCCCCCCCCCCCCCCGCAAATCCCCCATCCCCCTGCTTCTCCCAGTTGATTGCTGATCGTGCTGTGACATGGAATGGAACATCCCTTGGGCCAGTCCAGCCCAGCTGTCCCATCCCTGTTCCCTCAGGAACACTTGCCCACCCCAAGCCCATGGGTTGGAGGGGCTTGCAGACACGCCTCGTGGGGGGAGCATTGTGACAAGGACAGGAGAACAGAACAACATTTACACTTATCAAGGGCAGAGAACAGAAGAGCACAGCCTTGGAGAAACGCACAAAGGATGTAGCTGAGGCAAACAGAGCGTGCACAAAATGCAAGGAGAATGTCAGCTCAGCTCTGCAAGGCTGACAAAAGCAGAAGTTATACACAACAATAATATTGCCCTTCCTCAAAAGCGGGGATCAAAGAGCAGTCACCTAAAAAGGACAGTGCATGTTGAAGGCAGACTCCAAAGAACCATAGAAGGACTTGTGAGAAGGGGTGCAATTATGGCAAATAAATTCCAGGTGGGGTTAACTAATGAATACATCATCAGTGTGAGTGATAAAAGCTCCGATTGCCTGGTGGCCAGTGCATTCGAGTAGATGAAGGATTGCCCAAGTGGCCACCATGGTGTAATAAAGAATACCTGCTCTCAGATCCTCAAAACCGTGTTCAAAAGTTGCTATCCAGCAGATTTCAGTATCAGTGGTGTCCCTGACTCCATTATGCCCCTTGCACACTTTCACGAGGGCCCCTTGGTTCCACGAGGCCCTGCTGGATAACAGTGGACCCTTGGTTCCATTTGGGTCTGTACTGTCAAAATGGCCTCCTTGGTTCTGCACTGCCACAATGCTCTCCTTGGTGCCACGAGGCCTTGGTGTGTCACAACAGCCTCTCGGTTCCATGAACTGCCATAGTGTCAGCACGGTCTCTTGGATCTGCAGTATCACGATGGACAGTTGGTTACAAGCAGCCCCGCCGTGTCACAACGACTATTTGCTTCAGGTGGCCCCCACAGTGTCACCATGGCCCCTTGGTTCCACGAGGCCTCGCTGCAGAACAATGGCCTCTCAGTTCCAGGAGGTTTTGTACTGTCAACAGTGCTCTCCTTGGTTCTACAGTGGCTGCTTGCTTCCATAAGGTTCCTCGGTGTCACAGTGGTCTCCTTGGCTCCATGAGGCTCTGCAATGTCCCAATAGCCCATGGTTTCCATGAGCTTCTGTCCCATCAACCATGTCCTTTGCTCCAGTGAGGCCCCGCAATGGCACACTGGACCCTTGGCTCCATGAGGTTCCATAGTGTGACATGGTTGCCTTGATTCCAAGAGGTTCTGCTGGGTCACACTGGACCCTTGGCTCCGTGAGGTTCCGTGGTATCGCCATGGTTTCCCTGGATCCGCAGTAGCACTATGGACCATAGGTTTCATGCAGCTTTGCTGTGCTACAGTGGCTCCTTGGTTCCATCAAGTGCCACTGTGTAACAAGGGAATCTTGGTCCCATGAGGTTCTGGACTGTCACAATGCTGTCCTTGGTTCTGGACTCTAACAACGGACCCTTGGTTCCACGAGGTTCCATTACGTCACAATGCTCTCCTTGGTTCCACAAGGCCTTGCTTTGTCACAATGGACCCTTGGTTCCATGAGCTTCCGTAGTGTAACCATGGTCTCCCGGGATCTGCATTGTCACAATGGACAATTGGTTGCATGGGAGCCTGCTGTGTCACAAGAGAGCCTTAGTTCCATGACATTCTGGACTGTCACAGTGGTCTCCCTGCTTCAACGAGGCCCTGGAGTGTCACAAGGGCTGCTTGGTTCTGTGAGCTTCCACAACGTCCTAATGGTCTCCTTGTTTCTGCAGTGTCATAGTGGACTCTTGGTTCCATTAGGTTCTCTAAATGTCACAGGTCTCCCTGGTTCCATGTGGCCCTGCTGTGTCACCACAGCCCCTTGGTTCCAGGAGTTTCTGGGCTGTCAGCAGTGGTTCCTTTTCTTCCAATCAGGCACCGCTGTGTCACACTGCACCCTGGCTTCCATGAAGTTCTTCAGTGTCACAGTGGCCCCTTGGATCCATGCGGTCCCATAGTGTCACCATGGTCTCCTTGGATCTGCATTGTCATAAGGGACCATTGGTTCCATGTGGCCCGGCTGTGTCACAGTGATGTGGATTCCGTAATTGCCTTCAGCGTCACAATGGAGCCTTGTTTCTGTGAGGCTCTCAACTGTCACAATTGTCTCCTTGGTTCCATCAGCCCCCGCTGTGTCACAAGGGTCCCCTTGGTTCCATGAGCACACCAAAGCTTTGCATAAACATTGAGCAGCACCTGCTTAACACACCTGGGAACATCTGTCTGCATTCAAAAGACAGGTCACAGCTGAGAAAGGCACCAGCAGCTTCCATCTGCAACAGAGATGCAGGGAAAGGACAAGGACAGAGAATTCAGCTGCAAGACTCCGAGAATTCTGCATCCAGACATCATTTCTGGTCCCACTGTCCCTAGTAGAAAGGTGTCATCATTCCAGGCAGCCTGTACTCAGCATGTGCTTCTACAGTGGGGATTTGTCGTTTAGGAAACCTGCTCAGGCTTTTCCCTTCTTTCCTCACAAACAGGAATACTTGTCCCGGGCCTGGATGCAGGCAGAGCCCTGAGGAGAGCACGTGGGACATGGTGCAGTGGGCAGGGACAGCCAGCTGCAGAGTTCAGGGGGGAAGGGCTTCCGGTGCAGGGCCAGGGATGTCAGTCCCAGCTGGGCCACGTCAGACACGGTGAGGCTGGGCTTGGGGAGCAGCTTGTCCAAACAGGGTCAGCCTGCAAGGGGCTCATTCTTCTGTGGGCCCACACCTCCTAAGGAGACGTTCAGCATCAAGATCACCTGGGGAATGCCTAAGTTGCTTCTTCTTGGAACTGAAAAAGAAAAATTACTCCCTTTTATAACACTGAAAATCGTGAGCTGTACCTTGAAATCTTCCTCCTTAAGAGAACTCCAAAGTGACTCCAAGCAGCTGCACAAGGCCTGGAGACTGGAAGACATTGGAAAGAAGACAAAGAGCTCCTGAGGGTTTTCTGTATTTTAATGATCCCCAACGGTGGATTTGGGGCTGAGTCCAGGAGCCCCAGGCACTGAGAGAAGGTTGAAGAAGCTGCTCAAGGAGTCAGAAGCAAAACTCCAAGTCCCTTGGAGCATCAGTGGCCCCACTGAGGGCAGGGACTGCCAAAGGCTCCCCAGGGAGTGGTGAGAGCAGATCCAGGATTGCAGGAGCCCGAGGCTGTGAGCAGGGAACTGCAATGCTGAGCAAGGCCTGGGCTGGTTGGAGGAAGCAGAAAGGCCAAGGCCTGAGCCCAGGCCTGGGCCAGCAGGGCCTGTCCCTCACAGGTGGCTCGGGGCTGTTCCTGGGGCACTGGGACGGGAGAGGCAGCAAGGACAAATGTCATCAGGCTGTGTGACACTCCAGATGCTCATGGAACCAAGGGCCAGTGTGACACAGCAGGGCCTGATGGAAACAGGAGGCCGTGCTGAGCCTGCGCGCCTGTAACACCGCAGAACACTGAAATGCTGAGGGTGAGCAAAGGTTCCTTTACTCGAGTTTGGTGCAGAGTAGAAACCCCAGCCAGATATTCTCAAGAGGTCAAAACGACACAAAAGTGTACTGGAAAAATACAGAAAACCGAGCTCCTTTGGCAAATGGTTTCATACAACATCCAATTCAACGTGCAACACTTAGCGTAGCAGGAACATCATTAACTCAGCCCATGTAAGATGGAAACCTTTAGGCATAAAAATGTTAAACTACCCAAAAACATTCCAGTAAAAGAGGATAAGAAGGTTAAAAGAGAAAAAAGAGACAGAAAGACAGAAGATCTCCAGATAGATATGCAGAGAGCTACCAGCTGCTAGGCTTCCAGTGTGGGTGAGACACAGACGCAGGAGATTTCAGGATTCAGACCAGGGCTTGACGTCATGCCCGATTTTTTCAATTCCCTAGCGTTTTGTAAGCTCTCCTCTTTTCGGGGACATCTGCTTTCTTCCCACTCACTGCTGTGTTTCATTGCCTTTGTGTGGGATTGATTGACAGCTCGGCCAATCAGAGCTGGGTGGGCGCTGCCCCTGCTGTGTGATTGATTGACGGCTCAGCCAATCAGAGCTGGGTGGGTGCTGCCCATGCTGTGTGATTGATTGACAGCTCAACCAATCAGAGCAGGCTGGGCGCTGCTCCTGCTGTGTGACTGATTAACGGCTCAACCAATCAGAGCTGTGTGGGCGCTGCCCCTGCTGTGTGATTGATTGACGGCTCAGCCAATCAGAGCTGGGTGGGCGCTACCCCTGCTGTGTGATTGGCAGATCTGCCAGGCTGGGGGCGGGGCTCTGTCCCACCTCATTCCAAGGTCTGTCCCAGCCCCAGCCCCACTCGGCCATTCCGAGCATCCCGAGGGGTCTGGGGACATTGATGTCATCCAGCCTCTGACAGCGACCATGGGGACACTGCGGAACCTCATGGAACCAAAGAGACCATTTTGACACTCTGGTGCCTCATGCAATCAGGGGCACCTTTGTGAGACTCAGGACCCCAATGGAACCAAGGGTCAGTGATGAAGCTGTGCGGCCCAGAGAACCAAGGAGCCATTGTTACACAGCAGGGCCACATGGAGCCCAGGGGCCTTGGTGACTCTGCAGGACCTTAGGGAAGCAAGGGGCCATTGTTATCACTACTGAAGCAGGGAGAATATTGTGACAAGGAGAATATCGGGACACTACAGGGACTCCTGGAATCAAGGAGAGCATTGTGACCCTGTGAGGCCCCATGGAACCAAGGCAACATGGAACAGGTCTGGCTGGCTGGGCCTCCCGGGGGCCACCTGGCAAGACTGGCTGATCCTGGAATGTTGAGGACTGCCTCTCCTCAGCTCCTGGAGCACTGAGGCTCTGTGCTTTCCTTCCTATGGAAAAGTACCAGCCCCTTTTGCAGGTTCCCACGGCTGAAACTGATATTCCCCCTGAAAAAGCACTACATACAAGGCTTGCTCCCAGCCAAAATCTGCTAGGAGTAACAGCTCTGGGTGGCCACCGTTTCCTGAGGGCTGCCTCTCATCTACCACTCTAAGGGTCGGTGTGAAGTTTCCCTCATTTTTGCCTCATGACCCTCTCAAGAAGACCTCAAGGACCCCCGCCCAGGTTGACTCTGGACAATGATTTTCTGGCCTGCTTGAGGTGGGTGCTTGCCAAGGGACTCTTTGCAGGTGTGTTGTGCTCACTGGACTCTGCTGTCATGGTACCAGCTGAAGCCTGCATGTACTGCACGACCGCACCTGTCTCTTGGAGCACCACACAATGCTCCATAAATCTCCCCACCTCTTGGCCACAAGCCACTCGCTTTGGAAAAGGACTATGAAAGAGCGATCCTCTGGAGAAGACCCTGAGTACTCCCCACGGATGACCACCCTTCCATTGGCTGGCCCACCATGACGTTGGTCTCGTCTGTTGGTAGCTATTTCCCCCTTCCCCTCTTTTTCTCTCTCTAGACTCCATTTCCTATATCTCTCCCCTCTATCGCAACTGAATTGCTTGGCATTCAATAAAAATGCATTGCTGTTGTTGAATAAACTGATTTGTCCCCCGCTATTTGCCTGCTATTACCTCTGAGATCAAACAATCCCCGGCCTGTGTTGGTAGATGGTGACACTCCCCCCCCCCTCCCCCCCCCCCCCCGCAAATCCCCCATCCCCCTGCTTCTCCCAGTTGATTGCTGATCGTGCTGTGACATGGAATGGAACATCCCTTGGGCCAGTCCAGCCCAGCTGTCCCATCCCTGTTCCCTCAGGAACACTTGCCCACCCCAAGCCCATGGGTTGGAGGGGCTTGCAGACACGCCTCGTGGGGGGAGCATTGTGACAAGGACAGGAGAACAGAACAACATTTACACTTATCAAGGGCAGAGAACAGAAGAGCACAGCCTTGGAGAAACGCACAAAGGATGTAGCTGAGGCAAACAGAGCGTGCACAAAATGCAAGGAGAATGTCAGCTCAGCTCTGCAAGGCTGACAAAAGCAGAAGTTATACACAACAATAATATTGCCCTTCCTCAAAAGCGGGGATCAAAGAGCAGTCACCTAAAAAGGACAGTGCATGTTGAAGGCAGACTCCAAAGAACCATAGAAGGACTTGTGAGAAGGGGTGCAATTATGGCAAATAAATTCCAGGTGGGGTTAACTAATGAATACATCATCAGTGTGAGTGATAAAAGCTCCGATTGCCTGGTGGCCAGTGCATTCGAGTAGATGAAGGATTGCCCAAGTGGCCACCATGGTGTAATAAAGAATACCTGCTCTCAGATCCTCAAAACCGTGTTCAAAAGTTGCTATCCAGCAGATTTCAGTATCAGTGGTGTCCCTGACTCCATTATGCCCCTTGCACACTTTCACGAGGGCCCCTTGGTTCCACGAGGCCCTGCTGGATAACAGTGGACCCTTGGTTCCATTTGGGTCTGTACTGTCAAAATGGCCTCCTTGGTTCTGCACTGCCACAATGCTCTCCTTGGTGCCACGAGGCCTTGGTGTGTCACAACAGCCTCTCGGTTCCATGAACTGCCATAGTGTCAGCACGGTCTCTTGGATCTGCAGTATCACGATGGACAGTTGGTTACAAGCAGCCCCGCCGTGTCACAACGACTATTTGCTTCAGGTGGCCCCCACAGTGTCACCATGGCCCCTTGGTTCCACGAGGCCTCGCTGCAGAACAATGGCCTCTCAGTTCCAGGAGGTTTTGTACTGTCAACAGTGCTCTCCTTGGTTCTACAGTGGCTGCTTGCTTCCATAAGGTTCCTCGGTGTCACAGTGGTCTCCTTGGCTCCATGAGGCTCTGCAATGTCCCAATAGCCCATGGTTTCCATGAGCTTCTGTCCCATCAACCATGTCCTTTGCTCCAGTGAGGCCCCGCAATGGCACACTGGACCCTTGGCTCCATGAGGTTCCATAGTGTGACATGGTTGCCTTGATTCCAAGAGGTTCTGCTGGGTCACACTGGACCCTTGGCTCCGTGAGGTTCCGTGGTATCGCCATGGTTTCCCTGGATCCGCAGTAGCACTATGGACCATAGGTTTCATGCAGCTTTGCTGTGCTACAGTGGCTCCTTGGTTCCATCAAGTGCCACTGTGTAACAAGGGAATCTTGGTCCCATGAGGTTCTGGACTGTCACAATGCTGTCCTTGGTTCTGGACTCTAACAACGGACCCTTGGTTCCACGAGGTTCCATTACGTCACAATGCTCTCCTTGGTTCCACAAGGCCTTGCTTTGTCACAATGGACCCTTGGTTCCATGAGCTTCCGTAGTGTAACCATGGTCTCCCGGGATCTGCATTGTCACAATGGACAATTGGTTGCATGGGAGCCTGCTGTGTCACAAGAGAGCCTTAGTTCCATGACATTCTGGACTGTCACAGTGGTCTCCCTGCTTCAACGAGGCCCTGGAGTGTCACAAGGGCTGCTTGGTTCTGTGAGCTTCCACAACGTCCTAATGGTCTCCTTGTTTCTGCAGTGTCATAGTGGACTCTTGGTTCCATTAGGTTCTCTAAATGTCACAGGTCTCCCTGGTTCCATGTGGCCCTGCTGTGTCACCACAGCCCCTTGGTTCCAGGAGTTTCTGGGCTGTCAGCAGTGGTTCCTTTTCTTCCAATCAGGCACCGCTGTGTCACACTGCACCCTGGCTTCCATGAAGTTCTTCAGTGTCACAGTGGCCCCTTGGATCCATGCGGTCCCATAGTGTCACCATGGTCTCCTTGGATCTGCATTGTCATAAGGGACCATTGGTTCCATGTGGCCCGGCTGTGTCACAGTGATGTGGATTCCGTAATTGCCTTCAGCGTCACAATGGAGCCTTGTTTCTGTGAGGCTCTCAACTGTCACAATTGTCTCCTTGGTTCCATCAGCCCCCGCTGTGTCACAAGGGTCCCCTTGGTTCCATGAGCACACCAAAGCTTTGCATAAACATTGAGCAGCACCTGCTTAACACACCTGGGAACATCTGTCTGCATTCAAAAGACAGGTCACAGCTGAGAAAGGCACCAGCAGCTTCCATCTGCAACAGAGATGCAGGGAAAGGACAAGGACAGAGAATTCAGCTGGAAGACTCCGAGAATTCTGCATCCAGACATCATTTCTGGTCCCACTGTCCCTAGTAGAAAGGTGTCATCATTCCAGGCAGCCTGTACTCAGCATGTGCTTCTACAGTGGGGATTTGTCGTTTAGGAAACCTGCTCAGGCTTTTCCCTTCTTTCCTCACAAACAGGAATACTTGTCCCGGGCCTGGATGCAGGCAGAGCCCTGAGGAGAGCACGTGGGACATGGTGCAGTGGGCAGGGACAGCCAGCTGCAGAGTTCAGGGGGGAAGGGCTTCCGGTGCAGGGCCAGGGATGTCAGTCCCAGCTGGGCCACGTCAGACACGGTGAGGCTGGGCTTGGGGAGCAGCTTGTCCAAACAGGGTCAGCCTGCAAGGGGCTCATTCTTCTGTGGGCCCACACCTCCTAAGGAGACGTTCAGCATCAAGATCACCTGGGGAATGCCTAAGTTGCTTCTTCTTGGAACTGAAAAAGAAAAATTACTCCCTTTTATAACACTGAAAATCGTGAGCTGTACCTTGAAATCTTCCTCCTTAAGAGAACTCCAAAGTGACTCCAAGCAGCTGCACAAGGCCTGGAGACTGGAAGACATTGGAAAGAAGACAAAGAGCTCCTGAGGGTTTTCTGTATTTTAATGATCCCCAACGGTGGATTTGGGGCTGAGTCCAGGAGCCCCAGGCACTGAGAGAAGGTTGAAGAAGCTGCTCAAGGAGTCAGAAGCAAAACTCCAAGTCCCTTGGAGCATCAGTGGCCCCACTGAGGGCAGGGACTGCCAAAGGCTCCCCAGGGAGTGGTGAGAGCAGATCCTTGAGGCCAGGATTGCAGGAGCCCGAGGCTGTGAGCAGGGAACTGCAATGCTGAGCAAGGCCTGGGCTGGTTGGAGGAAGCAGAAAGGCCAAGGCCTGAGCCCAGGCCTGGGCCAGCAGGGCCTGTCCCTCACAGGTGGCTCGGGGCTGTTCCTGGGGCACTGGGACGGGAGAGGCAGCAAGGACAAATGTCATCAGGCTGTGTGACACTCCAGATGCTCATGGAACCAAGGGCCAGTGTGACACAGCAGGGCCTGATGGAAACAGGAGGCCGTGCTGAGCCTGCGCGCCTGTAACACCGCAGAACACTGAAATGCTGAGGGTGAGCAAAGGTTCCTTTACTCGAGTTTGGTGCAGAGTAGAAACCCCAGCCAGATATTCTCAAGAGGTCAAAACGACACAAAAGTGTACTGGAAAAATACAGAAAACCGAGCTCCTTTGGCAAATGGTTTCATACAACATCCAATTCAACGTGCAACACTTAGCGTAGCAGGAACATCATTAACTCAGCCCATGTAAGATGGAAACCTTTAGGCATAAAAATGTTAAACTACCCAAAAACATTCCAGTAAAAGAGGATAAGAAGGTTAAAAGAGAAAAAAGAGACAGAAAGACAGAAGATCTCCAGATAGATATGCAGAGAGCTACCAGCTGCTAGGCTTCCAGTGTGGGTGAGACACAGACGCAGGAGATTTCAGGATTCAGACCAGGGCTTGACGTCATGCCCGATTTTTTCAATTCCCTAGCGTTTTGTAAGCTCTCCTCTTTTCGGGGACATCTGCTTTCTTCCCACTCACTGCTGTGTTTCATTGCCTTTGTGTGGGATTGATTGACAGCTCGGCCAATCAGAGCTGGGTGGGCGCTGCCCCTGCTGTGTGATTGATTGACGGCTCAGCCAATCAGAGCTGGGTGGGTGCTGCCCATGCTGTGTGATTGATTGACAGCTCAACCAATCAGAGCAGGCTGGGCGCTGCTCCTGCTGTGTGACTGATTAACGGCTCAACCAATCAGAGCTGTGTGGGCGCTGCCCCTGCTGTGTGATTGATTGACGGCTCAGCCAATCAGAGCTGGGTGGGCGCTACCCCTGCTGTGTGATTGGCAGATCTGCCAGGCTGGGGGCGGGGCTCTGTCCCACCTCATTCCAAGGTCTGTCCCAGCCCCAGCCCCACTCGGCCATTCCGAGCATCCCGAGGGGTCTGGGGACATTGATGTCATCCAGCCTCTGACAGCGACCATGGGGACACTGCGGAACCTCATGGAACCAAAGAGACCATTTTGACACTCTGGTGCCTCATGCAATCAGGGGCACCTTTGTGAGACTCAGGACCCCAATGGAACCAAGGGTCAGTGATGAAGCTGTGCGGCCCAGAGAACCAAGGAGCCATTGTTACACAGCAGGGCCACATGGAGCCCAGGGGCCTTGGTGACTCTGCAGGACCTTAGGGAAGCAAGGGGCCATTGTTATCACTACTGAAGCAGGGAGACTATTGTGACAAGGAGAATATCGGGACACTACAGGGACTCCTGGAATCAAGGAGAGCATTGTGACCCTGTGAGGCCCCATGGAACCAAGGCAACATGGAACAGGTCTGGCTGGCTGGGCCTCCCGGGGGCCACCTGGCAAGACTGGCTGATCCTGGAATGTTGAGGACTGCCTCTCCTCAGCTCCTGGAGCACTGAGGCTCTGTGCTTTCCTTCCTATGGAAAAGTACCAGCCCCTTTTGCAGGTTCCCACGGCTGAAACTGATATTCCCCCTGAAAAAGCACTACATACAAGGCTTGCTCCCAGCCAAAATCTGCTAGGAGTAACAGCTCTGGGTGGCCACCGTTTCCTGAGGGCTGCCTCTCATCTACCACTCTAAGGGTCGGTGTGAAGTTTCCCTCATTTTTGCCTCATGACCCTCTCAAGAAGACCTCAAGGACCCCCGCCCAGGTTGACTCTGGACAATGATTTTCTGGCCTGCTTGAGGTGGGTGCTTGCCAAGGGACTCTTTGCAGGTGTGTTGTGCTCACTGGACTCTGCTGTCATGGTACCAGCTGAAGCCTGCATGTACTGCACGACCGCACCTGTCTCTTGGAGCACCACACAATGCTCCATAAATCTCCCCACCTCTTGGCCACAAGCCACTCGCTTTGGAAAAGGACTATGAAAGAGCGATCCTCTGGAGAAGACCCTGAGTACTCCCCACGGATGACCACCCTTCCATTGGCTGGCCCACCATGACGTTGGTCTCGTCTGTTGGTAGCTATTTCCCCCTTCCCCTCTTTTTCTCTCTCTAGACTCCATTTCCTATATCTCTCCCCTCTATCGCAACTGAATTGCTTGGCATTCAATAAAAATGCATTGCTGTTGTTGAATAAACTGATTTGTCCCCCGCTATTTGCCTGCTATTACCTCTGAGATCAAACAATCCCCGGCCTGTGTTGGTAGATGGTGACACTCCCCCCCCCCTCCCCCCCCCCCCCCCGCAAATCCCCCATCCCCCTGCTTCTCCCAGTTGATTGCTGATCGTGCTGTGACATGGAATGGAACATCCCTTGGGCCAGTCCAGCCCAGCTGTCCCATCCCTGTTCCCTCAGGAACACTTGCCCACCCCAAGCCCATGGGTTGGAGGGGCTTGCAGACACGCCTCGTGGGGGGAGCATTGTGACAAGGACAGGAGAACAGAACAACATTTACACTTATCAAGGGCAGAGAACAGAAGAGCACAGCCTTGGAGAAACGCACAAAGGATGTAGCTGAGGCAAACAGAGCGTGCACAAAATGCAAGGAGAATGTCAGCTCAGCTCTGCAAGGCTGACAAAAGCAGAAGTTATACACAACAATAATATTGCCCTTCCTCAAAAGCGGGGATCAAAGAGCAGTCACCTAAAAAGGACAGTGCATGTTGAAGGCAGACTCCAAAGAACCATAGAAGGACTTGTGAGAAGGGGTGCAATTATGGCAAATAAATTCCAGGTGGGGTTAACTAATGAATACATCATCAGTGTGAGTGATAAAAGCTCCGATTGCCTGGTGGCCAGTGCATTCGAGTAGATGAAGGATTGCCCAAGTGGCCACCATGGTGTAATAAAGAATACCTGCTCTCAGATCCTCAAAACCGTGTTCAAAAGTTGCTATCCAGCAGATTTCAGTATCAGTGGTGTCCCTGACTCCATTATGCCCCTTGCACACTTTCACGAGGGCCCCTTGGTTCCACGAGGCCCTGCTGGATAACAGTGGACCCTTGGTTCCATTTGGGTCTGTACTGTCAAAATGGCCTCCTTGGTTCTGCACTGCCACAATGCTCTCCTTGGTGCCACGAGGCCTTGGTGTGTCACAACAGCCTCTCGGTTCCATGAACTGCCATAGTGTCAGCACGGTCTCTTGGATCTGCAGTATCACGATGGACAGTTGGTTACAAGCAGCCCCGCCGTGTCACAACGACTATTTGCTTCAGGTGGCCCCCACAGTGTCACCATGGCCCCTTGGTTCCACGAGGCCTCGCTGCAGAACAATGGCCTCTCAGTTCCAGGAGGTTTTGTACTGTCAACAGTGCTCTCCTTGGTTCTACAGTGGCTGCTTGCTTCCATAAGGTTCCTCGGTGTCACAGTGGTCTCCTTGGCTCCATGAGGCTCTGCAATGTCCCAATAGCCCATGGTTTCCATGAGCTTCTGTCCCATCAACCATGTCCTTTGCTCCAGTGAGGCCCCGCAATGGCACACTGGACCCTTGGCTCCATGAGGTTCCATAGTGTGACATGGTTGCCTTGATTCCAAGAGGTTCTGCTGGGTCACACTGGACCCTTGGCTCCGTGAGGTTCCGTGGTATCGCCATGGTTTCCCTGGATCCGCAGTAGCACTATGGACCATAGGTTTCATGCAGCTTTGCTGTGCTACAGTGGCTCCTTGGTTCCATCAAGTGCCACTGTGTAACAAGGGAATCTTGGTCCCATGAGGTTCTGGACTGTCACAATGCTGTCCTTGGTTCTGGACTCTAACAACGGACCCTTGGTTCCACGAGGTTCCATTACGTCACAATGCTCTCCTTGGTTCCACAAGGCCTTGCTTTGTCACAATGGACCCTTGGTTCCATGAGCTTCCGTAGTGTAACCATGGTCTCCCGGGATCTGCATTGTCACAATGGACAATTGGTTGCATGGGAGCCTGCTGTGTCACAAGAGAGCCTTAGTTCCATGACGTTCTGGACTGTCACAGTGGTCTCCCTGCTTCAACGAGGCCCTGGAGTGTCACAAGGGCTGCTTGGTTCTGTGAGCTTCCACAACGTCCTAATGGTCTCCTTGTTTCTGCAGTGTCATAGTGGACTCTTGGTTCCATTAGGTTCTCTAAATGTCACAGGTCTCCCTGGTTCCATGTGGCCCTGCTGTGTCACCACAGCCCCTTGGTTCCAGGAGTTTCTGGGCTGTCAGCAGTGGTTCCTTTTCTTCCAATCAGGCACCGCTGTGTCACACTGCACCCTGGCTTCCATGAAGTTCTTCAGTGTCACAGTGGCCCCTTGGATCCATGCGGTCCCATAGTGTCACCATGGTCTCCTTGGATCTGCATTGTCATAAGGGACCATTGGTTCCATGTGGCCCGGCTGTGTCACAGTGATGTGGATTCCGTAATTGCCTTCAGCGTCACAATGGAGCCTTGTTTCTGTGAGGCTCTCAACTGTCACAATTGTCTCCTTGGTTCCATCAGCCCCCGCTGTGTCACAAGGGTCCCCTTGGTTCCATGAGCACACCAAAGCTTTGCATAAACATTGAGCAGCACCTGCTTAACACACCTGGGAACATCTGTCTGCATTCAAAAGACAGGTCACAGCTGAGAAAGGCACCAGCAGCTTCCATCTGCAACAGAGATGCAGGGAAAGGACAAGGACAGAGAATTCAGCTGCAAGACTCCGAGAATTCTGCATCCAGACATCATTTCTGGTCCCACTGTCCCTAGTAGAAAGGTGTCATCATTCCAGGCAGCCTGTACTCAGCATGTGCTTCTACAGTGGGGATTTGTCGTTTAGGAAACCTGCTCAGGCTTTTCCCTTCTTTCCTCACAAACAGGAATACTTGTCCCGGGCCTGGATGCAGGCAGAGCCCTGAGGAGAGCACGTGGGACATGGTGCAGTGGGCAGGGACAGCCAGCTGCAGAGTTCAGGGGGGAAGGGCTTCCGGTGCAGGGCCAGGGATGTCAGTCCCAGCTGGGCCACGTCAGACACGGTGAGGCTGGGCTTGGGGAGCAGCTTGTCCAAACAGGGTCAGCCTGCAAGGGGCTCATTCTTCTGTGGGCCCACACCTCCTAAGGAGACGTTCAGCATCAAGATCACCTGGGGAATGCCTAAGTTGCTTCTTCTTGGAACTGAAAAAGAAAAATTACTCCCTTTTATAACACTGAAAATCGTGAGCTGTACCTTGAAATCTTCCTCCTTAAGAGAACTCCAAAGTGACTCCAAGCAGCTGCACAAGGCCTGGAGACTGGAAGACATTGGAAAGAAGACAAAGAGCTCCTGAGGGTTTTCTGTATTTTAATGATCCCCAACGGTGGATTTGGGGCTGAGTCCAGGAGCCCCAGGCACTGAGAGAAGGTTGAAGAAGCTGCTCAAGGAGTCAGAAGCAAAACTCCAAGTCCCTTGGAGCATCAGTGGCCCCACTGAGGGCAGGGACTGCCAAAGGCTCCCCAGGGAGTGGTGAGAGCAGATCCTTGAGGCCAGGATTGCAGGAGCCCGAGGCTGTGAGCAGGGAACTGCAATGCTGAGCAAGGCCTGGGCTGGTTGGAGGAAGCAGAAAGGCCAAGGCCTGAGCCCAGGCCTGGGCCAGCAGGGCCTGTCCCTCACAGGTGGCTCGGGGCTGTTCCTGGGGCACTGGGACGGGAGAGGCAGCAAGGACAAATGTCATCAGGCTGTGTGACACTCCAGATGCTCATGGAACCAAGGGCCAGTGTGACACAGCAGGGCCTGATGGAAACAGGAGGCCGTGCTGAGCCTGCGCGCCTGTAACACCGCAGAACACTGAAATGCTGAGGGTGAGCAAAGGTTCCTTTACTCGAGTTTGGTGCAGAGTAGAAACCCCAGCCAGATATTCTCAAGAGGTCAAAACGACACAAAAGTGTACTGGAAAAATACAGAAAACCGAGCTCCTTTGGCAAATGGTTTCATACAACATCCAATTCAACGTGCAACACTTAGCGTAGCAGGAACATCATTAACTCAGCCCATGTAAGATGGAAACCTTTAGGCATAAAAATGTTAAACTACCCAAAAACATTCCAGTAAAAGAGGATAAGAAGGTTAAAAGAGAAAAAAGAGACAGAAAGACAGAAGATCTCCAGATAGATATGCAGAGAGCTACCAGCTGCTAGGCTTCCAGTGTGGCTGAGACACAGACGCAGGAGATTTCAGGATTCAGACCAGGGCTTGACGTCATGCCCGATTTTTTCAATTCCCTAGCGTTTTGTAAGCTCTCCTCTTTTCGGGGACATCTGCTTTCTTCCCACTCACTGCTGTGTTTCATTGCCTTTGTGTGGGATTGATTGACAGCTCGGCCAATCAGAGCTGGGTGGGCGCTGCCCCTGCTGTGTGATTGATTGACGGCTCAGCCAATCAGAGCTGGGTGGGTGCTGCCCATGCTGTGTGATTGATTGACAGCTCAACCAATCAGAGCAGGCTGGGCGCTGCTCCTGCTGTGTGACTGATTAACGGCTCAACCAATCAGAGCTGTGTGGGCGCTGCCCCTGCTGTGTGATTGATTGACGGCTCAGCCAATCAGAGCTGGGTGGGCGCTACCCCTGCTGTGTGATTGGCAGATCTGCCAGGCTGGGGGCGGGGCTCTGTCCCACCTCATTCCAAGGTCTGTCCCAGCCCCAGCCCCACTCGGCCATTCCGAGCATCCCGAGGGGTCTGGGGACATTGATGTCATCCAGCCTCTGACAGCGACCATGGGGACACTGCGGAACCTCATGGAACCAAAGAGACCATTTTGACACTCTGGTGCCTCATGCAATCAGGGGCACCTTTGTGAGACTCAGGACCCCAATGGAACCAAGGGTCAGTGATGAAGCTGTGCGGCCCAGAGAACCAAGGAGCCATTGTTACACAGCAGGGCCACATGGAGCCCAGGGGCCTTGGTGACTCTGCAGGACCTTAGGGAAGCAAGGGGCCATTGTTATCACTACTGAAGCAGGGAGAATATTGTGACAAGGAGAATATCGGGACACTACAGGGACTCCTGGAATCAAGGAGAGCATTGTGACCCTGTGAGGCCCCATGGAACCAAGGCAACATGGAACAGGTCTGGCTGGCTGGGCCTCCCGGGGGCCACCTGGCAAGACTGGCTGATCCTGGAATGTTGAGGACTGCCTCTCCTCAGCTCCTGGAGCACTGAGGCTCTGTGCTTTCCTTCCTATGGAAAAGTACCAGCCCCTTTTGCAGGTTCCCACGGCTGAAACTGATATTCCCCCTGAAAAAGCACTACATACAAGGCTTGCTCCCAGCCAAAATCTGCTAGGAGTAACAGCTCTGGGTGGCCACCGTTTCCTGAGGGCTGCCTCTCATCTACCACTCTAAGGGTCGGTGTGAAGTTTCCCTCATTTTTGCCTCATGACCCTCTCAAGAAGACCTCAAGGACCCCCGCCCAGGTTGACTCTGGACAATGATTTTCTGGCCTGCTTGAGGTGGGTGCTTGCCAAGGGACTCTTTGCAGGTGTGTTGTGCTCACTGGACTCTGCTGTCATGGTACCAGCTGAAGCCTGCATGTACTGCACGACCACACCTGTCTCTTGGAGCACCACACAATGCTCCATAAATCTCCCCACCTCTTGGCCACAAGCCACTCGCTTTGGAAAAGGACTATGAAAGAGCGATCCTCTGGAGAAGACCCTGAGTACTCCCCACGGATGACCACCCTTCCATTGGCTGGCCCACCATGACGTTGGTCTCGTCTGTTGGTAGCTATTTCCCCCTTCCCCTCTTTTTCTCTCTCTAGACTCCATTTCCTATATCTCTCCCCTCTATCGCAACTGAATTGCTTGGCATTCAATAAAAATGCATTGCTGTTGTTGAATAAACTGATTTGTCCCCCGCTATTTGCCTGCTATTACCTCTGAGATCAAACAATCCCCGGCCTGTGTTGGTAGATGGTGACACTCCCCCCCCCCTCCCCCCCCCCCCCCCGCAAATCCCCCATCCCCCTGCTTCTCCCAGTTGATTGCTGATCGTGCTGTGACATGGAATGGAACATCCCTTGGGCCAGTCCAGCCCAGCTGTCCCATCCCTGTTCCCTCAGGAACACTTGCCCACCCCAAGCCCATGGGTTGGAGGGGCTTGCAGACACGCCTCGTGGGGGGAGCATTGTGACAAGGACAGGAGAACAGAACAACATTTACACTTATCAAGGGCAGAGAACAGAAGAGCACAGCCTTGGAGAAACGCACAAAGGATGTAGCTGAGGCAAACAGAGCGTGCACAAAATGCAAGGAGAATGTCAGCTCAGCTCTGCAAGGCTGACAAAAGCAGAAGTTATACACAACAATAATATTGCCCTTCCTCAAAAGCGGGGATCAAAGAGCAGTCACCTAAAAAGGACAGTGCATGTTGAAGGCAGACTCCAAAGAACCATAGAAGGACTTGTGAGAAGGGGTGCAATTATGGCAAATAAATTCCAGGTGGGGTTAACTAATGAATACATCATCAGTGTGAGTGATAAAAGCTCCGATTGCCTGGTGGCCAGTGCATTCGAGTAGATGAAGGATTGCCCAAGTGGCCACCATGGTGTAATAAAGAATACCTGCTCTCAGATCCTCAAAACCGTGTTCAAAAGTTGCTATCCAGCAGATTTCAGTATCAGTGGTGTCCCTGACTCCATTATGCCCCTTGCACACTTTCACGAGGGCCCCTTGGTTCCACGAGGCCCTGCTGGATAACAGTGGACCCTTGGTTCCATTTGGGTCTGTACTGTCAAAATGGCCTCCTTGGTTCTGCACTGCCACAATGCTCTCCTTGGTGCCACGAGGCCTTGGTGTGTCACAACAGCCTCTCGGTTCCATGAACTGCCATAGTGTCAGCACGGTCTCTTGGATCTGCAGTATCACGATGGACAGTTGGTTACAAGCAGCCCCGCCGTGTCACAACGACTATTTGCTTCAGGTGGCCCCCACAGTGTCACCATGGCCCCTTGGTTCCACGAGGCCTCGCTGCAGAACAATGGCCTCTCAGTTCCAGGAGGTTTTGTACTGTCAACAGTGCTCTCCTTGGTTCTACAGTGGCTGCTTGCTTCCATAAGGTTCCTCGGTGTCACAGTGGTCTCCTTGGCTCCATGAGGCTCTGCAATGTCCCAATAGCCCATGGTTTCCATGAGCTTCTGTCCCATCAACCATGTCCTTTGCTCCAGTGAGGCCCCGCAATGGCACACTGGACCCTTGGCTCCATGAGGTTCCATAGTGTGACATGGTTGCCTTGATTCCAAGAGGTTCTGCTGGGTCACACTGGACCCTTGGCTCCGTGAGGTTCCGTGGTATCGCCATGGTTTCCCTGGATCCGCAGTAGCACTATGGACCATAGGTTTCATGCAGCTTTGCTGTGCTACAGTGGCTCCTTGGTTCCATCAAGTGCCACTGTGTAACAAGGGAATCTTGGTCCCATGAGGTTCTGGACTGTCACAATGCTGTCCTTGGTTCTGGACTCTAACAACGGACCCTTGGTTCCACGAGGTTCCATTACGTCACAATGCTCTCCTTGGTTCCACAAGGCCTTGCTTTGTCACAATGGACCCTTGGTTCCATGAGCTTCCGTAGTGTAACCATGGTCTCCCGGGATCTGCATTGTCACAATGGACAATTGGTTGCATGGGAGCCTGCTGTGTCACAAGAGAGCCTTAGTTCCATGACATTCTGGACTGTCACAGTGGTCTCCCTGCTTCAACGAGGCCCTGGAGTGTCACAAGGGCTGCTTGGTTCTGTGAGCTTCCACAACGTCCTAATGGTCTCCTTGTTTCTGCAGTGTCATAGTGGACTCTTGGTTCCATTAGGTTCTCTAAATGTCACAGGTCTCCCTGGTTCCATGTGGCCCTGCTGTGTCACCACAGCCCCTTGGTTCCAGGAGTTTCTGGGCTGTCAGCAGTGGTTCCTTTTCTTCCAATCAGGCACCGCTGTGTCACACTGCACCCTGGCTTCCATGAAGTTCTTCAGTGTCACAGTGGCCCCTTGGATCCATGCGGTCCCATAGTGTCACCATGGTCTCCTTGGATCTGCATTGTCATAAGGGACCATTGGTTCCATGTGGCCCGGCTGTGTCACAGTGATGTGGATTCCGTAATTGCCTTCAGCGTCACAATGGAGCCTTGTTTCTGTGAGGCTCTCAACTGTCACAATTGTCTCCTTGGTTCCATCAGCCCCCGCTGTGTCACAAGGGTCCCCTTGGTTCCATGAGCACACCAAAGCTTTGCATAAACATTGAGCAGCACCTGCTTAACACACCTGGGAACATCTGTCTGCATTCAAAAGAGAGGTCGCAGCTGAGAAAGGCACCAGCAGCTTCCATCTGCAACAGAGATGCAGGGAAAGGACAAGGACAGAGAATTCAGCTGCAAGACTCCGAGAATTCTGCATCCAGACATCATTTCTGGTCCCACTGTCCCTAGTAGAAAGGTGTCATCATTCCAGGCAGCCTGTACTCAGCATGTGCTTCTACAGTGGGGATTTGTCGTTTAGGAAACCTGCTCAGGCTTTTCCCTTCTTTCCTCACAAACAGGAATACTTGTCCCGGGCCTGGATGCAGGCAGAGCCCTGAGGAGAGCACGTGGGACATGGTGCAGTGGGCAGGGACAGCCAGCTGCAGAGTTCAGGGGGGAAGGGCTTCCGGTGCAGGGCCAGGGATGTCAGTCCCAGCTGGGCCACGTCAGACACGGTGAGGCTGGGCTTGGGGAGCAGCTTGTCCAAACAGGGTCAGCCTGCAAGGGGCTCATTCTTCTGTGGGCCCACACCTCCTAAGGAGACGTTCAGCATCAAGATCACCTGGGGAATGCCTAAGTTGCTTCTTCTTGGAACTGAAAAAGAAAAATTACTCCCTTTTATAACACTGAAAATCGTGAGCTGTACCTTGAAATCTTCCTCCTTAAGAGAACTCCAAAGTGACTCCAAGCAGCTGCACAAGGCCTGGAGACTGGAAGACATTGGAAAGAAGACAAAGAGCTCCTGAGGGTTTTCTGTATTTTAATGATCCCCAACGGTGGATTTGGGGCTGAGTCCAGGAGCCCCAGGCACTGAGAGAAGGTTGAAGAAGCTGCTCAAGGAGTCAGAAGCAAAACTCCAAGTCCCTTGGAGCATCAGTGGCCCCACTGAGGGCAGGGACTGCCAAAGGCTCCCCAGGGAGTGGTGAGAGCAGATCCTTGAGGCCAGGATTGCAGGAGCCCGAGGCTGTGAGCAGGGAACTGCAATGCTGAGCAAGGCCTGGGCTGGTTGGAGGAAGCAGAAAGGCCAAGGCCTGAGCCCAGGCCTGGGCCAGCAGGGCCTGTCCCTCACAGGTGGCTCGGGGCTGTTCCTGGGGCACTGGGACGGGAGAGGCAGCAAGGACAAATGTCATCAGGCTGTGTGACACTCCAGATGCTCATGGAACCAAGGGCCAGTGTGACACAGCAGGGCCTGATGGAAACAGGAGGCCGTGCTGAGCCTGCGCGCCTGTAACACCGCAGAACACTGAAATGCTGAGGGTGAGCAAAGGTTCCTTTACTCGAGTTTGGTGCAGAGTAGAAACCCCAGCCAGATATTCTCAAGAGGTCAAAACGACACAAAAGTGTACTGGAAAAATACAGAAAACCGAGCTCCTTTGGCAAATGGTTTCATACAACATCCAATTCAACGTGCAACACTTAGCGTAGCAGGAACATCATTAACTCAGCCCATGTAAGATGGAAACCTTTAGGCATAAAAATGTTAAACTACCCAAAAACATTCCAGTAAAAGAGGATAAGAAGGTTAAAAGAGAAAAAAGAGACAGAAAGACAGAAGATCTCCAGATAGATATGCAGAGAGCTACCAGCTGCTAGGCTTCCAGTGTGGCTGAGACACAGACGCAGGAGATTTCAGGATTCAGACCAGGGCTTGACGTCATGCCCGATTTTTTCAATTCCCTAGCGTTTTGTAAGCTCTCCTCTTTTCGGGGACATCTGCTTTCTTCCCACTCACTGCTGTGTTTCATTGCCTTTGTGTGGGATTGATTGACAGCTCGGCCAATCAGAGCTGGGTGGGCGCTGCCCCTGCTGTGTGATTGATTGACGGCTCAGCCAATCAGAGCTGGGTGGGTGCTGCCCATGCTGTGTGATTGATTGACAGCTA